>NW_028324303.1:6317500-6617500 GCF_058129835.1 Hydra viridissima
AGTTTTGCTCAAATCGAGGATGCTCATTCCCAAGTAAACAGGTTTATCGTAAAAGCATTTTGTTTTTTCCATGTGAATTGCGATTAAGTTTTCATCAAAAATTCTGTTTCGTTTATAGCGAGGGACTTTGGATAATTTTGAAGCTTCTTTTTTAGTGGTGATGAGTCTGACATCAACGCGCTTAAGAATATTTTCCATTGTTTTTCCAAAGACGGAGTTATTCATGAGTTTGAAAAATTCCTTATCAGATTCGTTGGTAGCTTCTTTTCTCTCATTGGTGTTGAGGTCAATGTATTCTTTCATGAAGGGTTCTTCTCTAAAGGTGATTCCTCGATGAATTTTGGTGATGACCAAGCCCAATCGTTCATAGAGTTTTAGGTTTTCATGATGAACGACGTATTTTTCTTTCTTGTTTAAATTTGGAACAAGTTTGTCTACTTTTCCAATGGTTAATCTTTCAGGAGCCAAAGGGTAGTCGTTGTATAAATCGTGAAGCTCATCAGGATAGCTCAAGTCAACTTCAAGTATGCATGGCATGCTGCGCCAATTTTGAAGATCATTCATCCATTTGAATCCTCCAACGGGAAGAGGTTTGCTCATGGCCCATCCGTATAAATTGTTGGCGTCTAAATACTGAAGGAATTTCGATGGTTTTGAAGGATCATATTCATCCATGTATTTGTTGTTAGCATTTCCAAGTCGGTTGGATATCATGCTGATTCCACCGCGTATTCCTTTTCGGATCATGTTGAGCATGTCAATATCGGTTATCAATTCCAATTTAATTTTAGTTTTCTTTAACATGGCGTCCCAGGCTAATCCAGGAGAGGTGTAATACCAGGCGGGATCAAGGCCGTAACATTTTATGCATACGTTTCTAAAATTTTCAAAGGCATCTGCAAGAATCAGCACGTCAGACTTGTTGTACAGCTCGTGGTAATCTTTAAAGGTTTCACATCCAAATACTTTCCAAACGTTTTGTGCATGCGCGTAGTCTTCCTCTTTTGCTGGTTCATCTTCCAGTTTGGAATAAAAGGCTTTGATAGGGGGCAATTGCGTTTCGTAAAACTTTTCAATGGAGTCTACCCATTCGTAAGGGTAAATGCCTTTTTTTCTTATCAAGTTGAACTGTTTATCTTCAGAAAAATATTTTTTAACGTTTTTGCATTGATCGTCGGTTAGATTTTTAGCCAGTTTTTCTAATTTGTCAGGCATGAATCTGGTGGTGTCAATAAACCTAATTTCTTTCCAAACTCCTTGAAGTTTACCTTTTTTATTGATAAATTCTCTTACTTTGATTTTTTTCGAGAAGCTGATGTAATTTTCTTTGTTGTTGGGTATGCAATTGA
Organism: Hydra viridissima; assembly: GCF_058129835.1. Taxonomy (NCBI): domain Eukaryota; kingdom Metazoa; phylum Cnidaria; class Hydrozoa; order Anthoathecata; family Hydridae; genus Hydra; species Hydra viridissima. Next base: position 6,318,850 of record NW_028324303.1, read on the forward strand.
GCTTTCCACCTAATTTCTTGATGAATAAATGACAGTCGTAGCCAGACAAGTTATGAAAGGCAACTGGAATAAATTTTGGAATTTGATAATCCAAGTTGCATTTATTATGAGCAGCACCACGGTATTTTCCAGTCAAATGACAGTGGTCCCATACTTTATCACCGTTAAGATCTTTATTGCAAATGTGACATTCAGTTGCAGCTTCAAACTTCTTCTTGTCCTCATCAGTTTCTATTTTATTTTTTTCCCATTGTTGTTGTAGTAAATCGCTGTCGTTCCAAATCTTTTTAAGGTCTGCTTCAAGCCTGGTGATAAATTTTTTAGCCACGTCATCATCATCGCTTTCAGCTGTGTACGTTTCAAGCTTTCCCTTGTAAATGGTCTCGTCGTAGCATTTGATATAATAGACGATGGAACTTGGAACATGCTTTTGATATTGTTTGGTGTACGATTCTTTATTATTATATTCAGTGCTGTCATCGATGGGCTTGATAAAACTTTCAAAGTCGGCATAGACCACAAACGGATGTCTCATACTATTGTTGTAGTTTTTAAACTCAAGGGTCGACCCTTCTTTAGGAAGATCGATTCTCATTGGAGCATTATCATAGCAGTCTTCTCGATGGATTTGAAGCTTTTCTTCTTGACCAAAACCTTGCATGCACCTTCTGCAAAAATATCTTTTATGTTGCTTTTTCGATGCTGAAGAACCGGCAAACCGACTGAAATTTTTAATGAGACAATAATGGCTGTTTTCTTCGTTTGAAATATACAACAAATCAACACAGTGCTTTCGGTCCATAAAATCAGATACTCGTAAAGGTTGAGGTGCTTTTTCTTCATACTCATAGACGTTTACGCTAATTTCAGGATTATTCACTTCAAACTTGTCGATTTTATGGTAATCAACAGGAAATTTTATTCCATCCCAATCGAGCTCTTCTGATTTTAGAATCAAGTCATCATCAATTCTTTCGTTGTCTCTATTTTTAAGGTTTAGAGCTCTGGTGACGCACCACTTGAAGCATTCATTGTCGTTGTTTTCCATGTTGACAATGGCCTTTTTGTTTTTCAACTTGGGAGGTAGCTCCATGTAGGAAGAACCGCTGAGAGGTCTATAGTCGATAAAATTCATGTCCATTTTTAAAATCTTGGACAAGACGCCATTAGATCCCAACTTGTTGTATTTGACACTATTTTCCAAGATTTTTTCTTCCATTTGCCTTATTAACGTTCTTAAATCCGTAGCCGCTAGAATAATTTCCGAGTTGGATGAAAAGTTTGCTTCCCGAGTCATTTCTTCACCAGTCATGATGCTTACAGATTTCATTTCGCACGTTAAAATAATTCTTAATTTGGTGTTTCTTTCTCCCTCCATGGTTTGAATGGCAGACTCTCTTACCAAATTAAAAAAGGATGCAATGTCTTGGTATCGAGAAGAAGGTTTGTAAGAAAATTGTCTCACAGCACGCTCTGCAGAATGTTCAGTCAACTTGAATTTTATTTTATAAGGTTTTGACACGGGTTGTTTATACACTGTTTTTAATACAAGTGATTTGATAGACTGTATCTTTTCATCGATTTGTTTCACTGATTCGCTTACCTTCTTCTTGACTACTTCAGGAACGTAGGGATCTATCCATTCTTTAATATCATTAAACTTAGTTGTAACATAGGATGCTACACTTTTTGCAGCTGCTGTCAGACTTGAAAATAAACAGGTCTTGGTGCTGGAACCGGTCTAGGTGTAATAACGTTTGTTGAATCGATAACCATTGTGTTAAGAATAGAGGGTTCATCTCTTGCCATCCTATTTTGCAAGAGAGTAGAAGGTTCGAATGAAATCAAGTCGCTAGACCTTGGTCTTGAGGCAGGCACAGGTCTTGGGGCAGGCACAGGTCTTTCAGAACCAACAACAAACCTTACTTTTGTCGGTTTTACAGAAACTTTTACAGCTGGTTGAACAAACCTAACCACGGTAGGTCTTTCATTAACAGGCAACGGTCTTGCCTCAGTCGTTCGTCTACGAGTAGAAGCAGCGACAACTCTAGGAGGAGCAGCAGGCTGCAAAGCCATTACAAGATCCTCCTTTCTCAACTTGTAATAATATTTAATATTTTGCTTTTTAGCAATTTCTCGCAATTCTTTCACCGTTTTGTTTTCCATTTTAATAACACAAGATTTTTATTTATATCATTCTTCAATTTTTAAATTCAATATATAAAAGAATTTAAAAACTTCTCGCGCTAAAAATCTCATACTTGTTTCCATCCACTACTTTTCCATTTCGTCTCGCAAAGTACTGCCAGCTATGTCCCGTCTTTTTCTTCGATTCATAAGCAGACTTGTATTTTACCACCTCACCAGTATCAACATGAGTTATTCTCAAACCTAAAGGATTATTTCTAATTAAACCAAGTCTCGCATATTTAGGATCAAGAGGTTTCTTTTCTTTTTTCTCATTTTTTCTAGGTCTTCCAACAGGTCTAACCTCTTTCGAGTTTTCCAAAAATGCATCTTTACTAATCAAGTTGTTTTCAACCGCAAGCATCATGAGCGACATTTTATTGTCAGACGTTTTGGAAACACCATTTTCTTTCAGTAATTTTTTCAAAAGCTTTCTTGTGTAAGTCATCTTTTATTATGCTAAGATTTTATTTAAATCAAATTCAATTTTTTTCATTTCATGGATACAAAGTATTTTAAAGTTTTCATACACAATGTCTTTGGAACCGAGTGAATGATTTAAAATTGCGCTTTTTAATTCTCCAGAAATCTTTTTTTTCTCCTCGAAATCGCAATCCAAAACAAGCACATACTTGTCAATCATTCTTAGCCTTTCTTCTTTAGACAAGCCTTTCCAAGTACTGAGATGCTCTTTGATTTTCTTTTCCATTCGTGAATATTCCGTCTCGCCACTCCATACAAGTCGGTAAAGCTTGTCTCTCTCTCCATCACTGTACTCTTTTGGAATATTAAAATCTCCGTTTTCAGTGACGTAAACAGATTCACGAAAAACACCTGTTTTTCCAAATGCAAGAAGCTCAAGATGTCTTTTTTTATTTGCGTCAGTCTCTTTGATACTACATTCTAGAAAAAACGGAAAAAACTGTTTCATTTTATTCTTCTTGTAACTGATTTAATCCATTTTTAAGATCCTTTCTCGGTCTACCCACTGGTCGCTCTTCCTTCACGTCTTTAATCCATTCGTTTTTATCAATCAAGTTGTTTTCAACCGCAAGCATCATGAGCGACATTTTATTGTTTGACGTTTTGGAAATTCCGTTTTCTTTCAGTAATTTTTTCAAATCCTTTTTCGTATATCTCATTTTTTATTAAAAAAATATTATTTTGAAGAACATCAATAAATTCAAAGAATTCATGTGGGTGCTCTGCACCTAATAAACAATATTCATTCTGCTTCCATCTGATTTAAGCCTAAGCAATTTATCGGAAATGAGGACGGCAAAGGCTTGAGTGTTTGCAGGAACGTTTGCATTGAATGTAGCTTTTATTTGTACATCTATCACTGAAGTTTTTAACCTCTCGGCTTGCTTGCTTACATCAAAAACAAAAAGAGGACAAATGAATCTATAATTTAAGGCGGACAAATTGGGTTAAGCTATAATTTCGTTTGTTCCATAAAGTCTATTGTCAAACTTAGAGGCGTCTCTATATGCTCTCGAGTATTTGTTGTTATTAAAGTCTAAATTGTAATCAACAGCGGGATACCTTTCACTGTTTAAGGTGACATATATGTTTTTCAAATCGCAGTGATCAAAGACTGAAGGATTTAATTCTTGACTTCCAGATTTATTGGTTTGGAATCCAACAATGACATACCTAGGTCTTTCACTAGCAGATCTTGCGCTTAGCCTCCAACTAAAGTTGTTTGATACAGGAACAGCGATGGTATCGCATTGTCTAGATCTGAACGAAAATGGGACATCTACTTTTGATTCAATGATTTTGTAAAGATTGTTACTACTCGCGACAGAGGGTGTGACATGAGGCATAAACAAAGATAATTTAGTTAGATCCACTTTTCCTGCAGCTGTTGCAGCTGTTCTAAAAATAGCATCACTATCACCCTTTCTCACAAGAGCAAGTGTATGCTTAAATCCATAGAGCACTTTATCGTAATCATCGCAAAATCCAAAAATGTGCTTTAAAGGAATGCAGAACGAAAACGTTCCTTTTTCTTCACTTTTTGTAATGATGTAATCTTGTCTTTGCTTAAATCCAGTGTTGTTAACAAGATCTGCTAAAGCTGTTACGTCTCTTTGCCACAGCTGATTCATTCCTTCAGACACTTGGAACTCTACTGGATATTTGAGGTATCCAATCATGGTGGTAGCTTGTCCAGGTTCGTAAATGGTTTCTACCTCTTGATTCGACAACTGATAAGAAATCTGACTGAACATATGCATGATACCGTTGTTAGCAAGAGCAACGACGTCTGTATCAGCGTAGGAAGTTCCATCTGCTTTTAAAAGTCTTCCTTCAACCAAAAGGTAAGCCTCAGATGGAAGCGTGAACAAATCTTGTTGCTCAATATTGATTCTTATTTCTCCATCCACGTTTAGATTCTTATTCACTGGTTCGTATTCATGAAACTCGAATCTCTCAATTTCTTCATCAACAATAATCTCTTCTGTAAAATTTAAAACATCGGAATTTGCCATTTTTATACGTCAAAGAAAAAAATTTTTTAGATTTCACAAGTGAAATACTCATGCAATCAAAAGCCCATTTCCCTTTTTTACCAGGTCTTGTATTCTAATCGCTTTGTTCTTCGACAATCCTGATCCAAACATGGAATATTCATCTATAATCGGTGCTGCTCTGTTAACAATGCTTGAAATAATTTCTTTGCTTTTAAGGCTGAGATCATTCTTTGCAGCTTCATGAGGCCTTGGAGTTCCAGTCTTGGCATACAATTTCTCAATGGTCTTTTTACCTTTATCAATAGCCACATCTCTAGCAGTGGAAATGGCTGTAGAAGCTAGCTCTTTTCCTGCAGATTTAGTAGCCATGATTGCTTCTCTTCCTAGTTCAGTTTTTGCAATTTTATTAGCTAAAGTGGATGCTGCTCTTGAAGCGCTTGAAGATGCTGCTCTTCTCAAGAAATTCTTAAGCGTGTCAATTATCCCACTTCCACCCACAATATGCTTCTTAACATATCTATTTCTATAAACGATCATTTTTATTTCCATAGATTTTTTTAATTTCATATCGATATACGCGATCATAGCCTTGTACTCGTCTTTATTAATCCTATTTTGTCTCAACAGCTCATCGCAAATGGAAACAGCCACATTTCTCGACTCTTTATTTCCAGCATGCCATGCAGCTACGCTCAATGTAAACCTTTGAACTAATGCGTTCGGATCGCTCGGAAGAATAATCACGCCATGACCTTTTTTGACTTTAGTTTCACTTTTAAATTTATCCCAAATAGGCTTTATAATTTGTCGGTATTTTTCGCTTCTGGAGGCTTTTGGCTTGTTTGGATTTGCATCAGACTCTATTGCTCGGGTTTTAATAAGTATATTTCCATAATTTTCAAGGTCATCATCAGTGTACTTGGTATTATCAGGTCTAAACCTTGAAATTAACTCCCAAAGTCCTCTTGTTCCATTATACTTTTCTTCACCAATAATGATATCGTCTTCATCAATGGTTACTTCTTTTTTACCGATATACATTTTTCCATCTTTTGCGTGAATTCCAAACACTCTATCGCCTAATTCTTTTTTCGATGCATATCTCATCAAGTAGAAACTTGCAATACCTCCTAAATTCATTCTTTTAATTGACGACGACTCGCTTTCTGGATAAGTCAAAGCTAGTGGAGTGTTTTCAGCCTCTCTGTATGCGATACTCTTTAGTTCGTTTTGCATCTTTTCATTGCTTTCAATCAGAGGCTTGTAAAGCTTGCTCAAGTCAGTCTGAAGATTAGCATCATAAATATTTTCATTCAAACTATCTTGATATATTCTTTTTCTTCTTTCAACAAATTCTCTCACAATTTCATCCCTCTTGTTAGGGTCTAGTATTTTAAAAAAGGACATTTTTTAAAACACAAGAAAAAAAACGTAAAACGCAAACTTATCTGTGTTTTTTAAATTAGTTTTTTTAGATCTTTTAGATCCATGGAAATCTAATTTTTCTTAAACATATTGTTGAACGCTTTTATCGCATCTTCTCTTCCTTTTTGGATCAACGACTCTTTAGTTATCTCGTCAATGTTGATTTTTGTTTTAGTTATTATTTCTTTCATCAAGCTCTTAAACTTTCGAAGCTCGTCTAAAATCAATTCATACTCTGAATCGCTCACAACGTTGTCTACTAAAGCCTTTGAAATGTGACTGTTGACGGTGTTCAATTTTGACTCTGCCAACACTTTAATCTTTTCATGCTTCTCCGCTTTTAATGCTAGTTTTTTGTTGACTTGTCCTCCTACAATGGATAAAAACCCCATTCCAATAGCCACACCTTCACATGCAATCGCAACAGGGGCAGCAGCGATGGTGCTCAAAGTTCCAATTCCAACAACTCCAAGCGCAACACCAAATGCTTGCAACGTAGTGTCTACAAAAGAAATGATTCTGAAAGCGCGATGGTACTTTTTGCTCATATGCACTCTCTTTTTCCTCTCGTTGTCCATCTCTTTTTGGATTTCGCTTATTTTTTGAAGACGGTAATTGTGCCCTTCATCTGCAGGAGCTGTTGGAAGAACTGGATAAAGTTTAGATTTAGCATCGTAATTGTATTCCATTTTATATTAAACGAAAAAAAATATATTTTTTTTTCACTCATTAATGAAATTGACAAAGCATAAACTTTCCCCTTTTTTAATAATGATATCTGACTTGCTGTTATTGTAAATTTCCATGATCACATTATCCGTCGACTCTGATAGTATGATGCTGTGACTGAAATAATCCAGTTTTGATTTTAGGCTTTCCCTCAAATTCACTAAAGCTAATCCGCTTTTAAGTTTTATTCCAAACATAAAAGTTATTTTCTGATGACTCAGTTTATTTAATGTGATGTCTTTTTGAGCAAATATTTCATATCTCGTTCCTACTTTTGAGGGAGGATGCTTCAAATACTTGTCGAAAAAAAGAAATGATTTATTACACGCCTTTCGATCATAATAAAAAAATTTTTTATATTGAGTCTCCATTTATTACAAAAAAAAAATTATTTTTTAATACATCATTTTATTCCATCTTGAATTTTCAATTCTTCAAAAAGAATTAAAAAAAGTTTAAGCAGCAGAAGCACACACTCTATATTTATCATTATGAAGGCTTTCACACAATGCTTTAATCATTCTATTTCTTTTTTCCTCTTCTTCCCTATCATCATCTTCGCTATCATCATCTTCGCTATCATCATCTTCGCTTTCATAACGATTATTTCTATAATAACTATATCTATACTCATTTAAATCTTCATACATTTCAAGTATATCATCAGTTAATTCACCTATTCTTTGTAATTCTAACACATCTTTTTCAAGACTATCCAGATCTTCACAAGTTACGTTTTCATCCATAGCATTCATTCGCTCTATTATCGCACGCTGTCTGTAATTCATTTTTATATCTTAAGATTTTTTATTTAAGTCATTTTCAATTTTTTTTTTTTTTCATCTGTACATTAGGCGTAATAATAGACTTGTCCGAGAAGAAGGTAAAAGCTTCCGGATTGGCCGACTTGAGCATCACCAGAGTTGAGCGTAACAACGAGTCTTCTACCAGCTGCGACAGTAGGCATAGAATCTGCTTCTCCAAAATTTCTGTAAAAAGAAATGGTGGTGGTCGAACCGATGGATGAAGTGGATTGATACAACAGTCCAGTCGATTTGTTGTTGAATGAAGTCACATTTGACCCGTTCCATGAGGACAAGTAAAAATCTTCTAATCCAGAAGAGGAAAAAATGCATGTACTGTCACCGTCATAACCAGGAAAGTAGGTGTAATTGTTGGTGTTGTACGGTGTCCAAGGAGTGAGTACAGTGCCGTTTCCGGGAGGTAAATTTCCGTCGTACATTCTAACTCTAGACTCCCACCAGTTTCCAGAAGCACCAATGATGTGCATCCTGATGTATTTTAACGACACACCATTTCCTTTTCCGTTGGTGTTCATCAAAACGTATTCGCTGCCGTAAGTGGTGTTCAAATATCGAAACGTTCTGCAGTACAGCTTGTAAAGAGGGATGGTCGCAGGAATAGAAGCAAGTGTGGAGATGAACGGTTGAATCCAATACGTGATGGCAGTAGCGTTTCTGTTCACCAGTTGAATAGAGATGTCGTTTCTGAAAGGCATGTCCAACGTGAAATATCCTCCCAAGGAAGTGGTGTTAAACATGTTGCATCCTTGCAAAGAATTGGTGTAAAAAGCTCCTCCCAATGGTGAAAAAAGCAAATCGGTAGCAAGTCCTGTTTGATCCACGCCGATTCCGTCGGTCACCTCAATGTAGTTCCCCACATTGATTTCTCCGTCAGTAAAGATTCGAATGAAAACTTGGCCGGGAATATTCGTGCCAGAGGTGCTGTATAAAGCCAGCCACAATCTTCTCAGTACTCCAGATTTTCCAGAAAACGCAAACACTGGTGAAGTGGTTAACGCTGCTACCGTCTGAGACTTTAATCCCAAACTGGTAAAACTAGATCCTGGAACGACACTGGTCAAACTCGATTTTTGCAACAGCAAGTCCACATAACTTTTTGTCGCTCCATCTTGTGCGTTGGTTGGATCGAGCACGTTAATTAATTTGTGCGAGTTCAAATCCAAGTCTGTTGCACCTACAGTTGTTCCACCCGAAGCATGCGTATCGACGTAATTTTTCGTAGCTGAATCTGAGGCTAATGTAGGTTCAGCCAAATTAATCAATTTATGAGCTGTCATGTTAATGTCTACGTAAGAAATAGCGTTGTAAGCAACTTTGGTGTCTACATACCCTTTTGTTGCAGCGTCTTTTAAATTGGTAGGATCAGTTACATTAATCAACTTGTGAGAGTTCATGTCGATGATTCCCGTGATTGTACTGGATCCGTCTGTTTTAACACACTGACTCGAGCTGACGTCGACGTAATTTTTTGTGGCAGCGTCATGCAATTTGGTTGGTTCGTTCAAATTGATCGCCTTATGAAAATTTAAATCCAAATCTGCAGCTCCAATCACTACACTACCACCTGTTGAATGCGTGTCCACGTAATTTTTTGTGGCAGCATCGTGTGCGTTAGTCGGTTCACCCAAATTGATGATTTTATGAGAGTTGTAATCTAAATCTGCAGTGATGGTGCTGTTTCCATCCGTTCTGACATAGAGATCACCTGTTATGGTTGTTGATGAAGAAGGATCATAAAAATACCTTCCCAATTCAGTTCTACCAAATTTGTCAATCATTTTATATAGACACGACTTTTTTTTTTTTTTCACCAAAGTGTGTTAACAACGCTTTGAAAGTGATCCCCTTCCTGTAATTTTTTTAAAACATAAAGACACAAGTGACCACAATAAGACGTATCGCCAAATTGAACTCTTTCACTGTTGTAAAAGACTGGACTTTTTAAATAATCAATGAGCTCAACAAGAGGAGGTTGAGCATAAGAGTCAAAACTGTATTTTTTGTCTCCGTCTTTATACCAGCAGATCCAATGAAATCCATCTGTGCTAGAATCTCCTGTGTTGACAATTCCACATTCTTTTTTTCTTGTCTTTTCCGGCAATTCATCCCTCACAAACACACCTCTAAAGTTTTTAACTTTGAGCTTTTTAACAGCATCTATTAATTGAAAGTTGGTTAGAGGTTTGTTCGGTAGTATAATTCCTTCAACGTTGATCATTTTTTAAAATTCAGAAAAATTTAAAAAAAAAAAAAATCACAAGTGATTTACATTTCATCATCCTGTTCTATTTCATCTTCCGATTCTTTAACCTCTAAATTCAAGTCTTCACACATCATGATGCTATTAGAAAAAGTCGCATTTTTTACGATGACGGCTTCGACCAGTTTAACTTGAATAGACACAATCGAAGGACCAATATACACCCCCTCAATTCTAAGTCCTCCAATAGCATAACATCTTTGATTGATAAAATCATGTCCAGAAGATCTGACCAAGTTTCTATTATTACGTTCTCCTTTGATTCCATTTTGTATATCAAGATCTGTTCTCTTTCTATGAAATACAGAAGTAATGAGTATTTCGTCTTCATTATTTTTAGTAAACGTCTTTGCATAAAAGACTGGCGCTGCTTCAGGATGCTCAGCTTTATATTTTAAAATAGTCAATTCGTTTGAGTTAATTTGCTTTCTTCTTCCTCCTTTTTTAAGTTTGGCTGACAATTTATCTACTTCACCTCTAATAAACAAAGTAATCTTTTCCATTGTGCTAATAAACTTTTCTTCTTGTTCTGTCTTTCCCTTTTTAGCATCAAAGCAAACGAAGGACATGGAATAACCAGTCAATTTTTGTGTTGCTGGTTCTTTATTCTCGCATACGCCATACGAAAATAATGTAGGTGTTCGTAATACAAGAGGACCATCTCCAGTTGGATAAGAATATTTTACTGGCACTTTTTGATATAAGACTGGTTTGGTTGCCGCGTAAATTTCTCCAACTGATAATTTGCTCTCATCAAAACTTTCAATTGTAATAAAATTCATTTCTTTTCTATATACAAGATTTTTATTTATATCATTTTTTCGGATTAATGAAAATCTTTGAATTTTAAAGATCATTTTTTCATAGAAATCACTTCTTTATTATCCTAACCCTTTGACAAGTATTTAACATAACATTATCATCATTTGAATTATTTTACTAATTATACCACAGTGTCTATGCAAGTTATTCATGTATGTTTCCAATTTCATATTTCCTCTATCCCATCGAAATTTCTGTTCCACTTCTAAAAAATCATCAACCAATTCACTTTCAAAATAAAACATCTTTTCAAGGATATCATTCATATTATCTAAATTCACTGCTTCATACATACTACAACGTAATTCATTCAACATCAATTGATACCTAGACATGAACATATCCAAGTCAATATGTTTCATGCATTCATACATATCAGCTTCAAGCACATTTATTTTTATAATCATCTTATTCACTATCTCATTCATTTTTTTCTTGTCGTGAATTTATTTATGTCATTTCAACATTTTTTTTTTTCTTGCCATACAAAACGACGCGCCTATTTTTGCAAACGGATCAATTCTTTATTATTCACCCACGAGTTGAATGAATCTGGATATCCAGACCATTTGACTAAAGATCTGTTCTTTTGCTTTCGAATGACTTTTTCAATTCTAAATATGTCTTGATTGGTCTTTTGCATTTCTTGTTCATAAAATGTACCTTGTATTTCTTCGCTGTGATGGTCTGATATTTTATACGTAGGCGGGTCTGTGTACTGAATTTTTGATATAGTAAAAACCTCCTCTGTCCATCTCGGTGTATACCCCTTTTCAAAATGTGATTTCTTTTTAGTGATCCTCACTTTATCTCCAATGGAAAACTTAGGTTCTTGTCTTTCTGTTCTCGCCTTTCCATTTAGGGTTATCCATACCCTGCTTTTATTCTTTTCATCGCTAGCTTCAACTGAAGTCATTTTAATGGAAGAGTGTTTGGTGTGGTTGTAGTCCAGGGGCGTGTCTAGGGGATGTCTGCTACGTCGCTGGACATACCCAAAATATGTATATATACATATTTTTTCACAACTTCAATATTTCGTTAAGTAAATATGATGCGTCGGTAGATAAAAGCAAACAGAGCGAATAATTATAATAAACTAAAGCAATAATTAAGCAAACTATACAAGGTTAACTGTTCGAACGGATGGTAAGAAGTTATTAATCCGGGATAACAGTTAGATTTACGGTTTAGTATTTTATTATACGCCAAGTTAGAATTATTTTGTTCTATCTCCAAGTTTAAATGTTGGGAGAAAGTTTTTGATTTTTTTCTTAAAGTAAAAATTATTTAAAAACTTAGTCTTAATTTTTAAAGAAATAATAACTTATGCTTTAAATAATTTATGTTTAAACAAATTAGAAAAAAACTTGTAAAATAGAGCGCATTTTAGAAGTAATCATTACTTACTAAAATTAATAACTCATTTTCTCCCAACTTTTAAAATAGGAGATAGAATTAAATAATTCTAACCTCGCGCATAGTGCTTGTCAAATCGAGAACGGTCTAAAGTTTATTAAAAAAAAAAAAAAACGATTTATATATTTAAACGGAGGTTGTTTTAATTTTTGACTTAAACAAATTAATAAGAAACTTGAATGGACATACCTTTTTTTATTAAGTTATAAGGTACTTCATTTTTTAAATATTTTCTTTTGTTAATTTAAAAAAAATAAAAGTAATTATTTCTTAGAGAACAAATTCCGGACTTCCCTTTTCAATTACACCCTGAGTAAAGTTTTAGTCAAATTCTATTGATATTTATCATCAGGAGGAGAAGACTGTAATTAACAACAAGCATATATCAAAATATATCAATGGACATCCCCAACTATTTTATACAAAGCTGTGTATCTTTTTAATTACTTGCATTTTAAAAAATATAAAAAGAAAGAAAGGGTTTTAAACATTAAAAATAAAATTTGGACTTCCCTTGGTACATACACCCTGTTTAGTGAGTATTTATTAAACATTTCTTAAACATAAAGTTTAGACAGTTTTTCAACAATTTTTTTTTGCTTCATATAAGAATAGGTCGTGTGTAATTGTTAAGCGTTGGTGCTGACTATGGTTATCATCATTTTCTTCTAAAAATAGATAGCGTGCGAAGCGATGATGTTTGATAATGGTTAGCATCATGTGCGATAAAATATCGGGCGATTGCTAAGCCGTCTTACCTCATATATGCGTTTGTGAATGAGGAAGGGGGGGGGGAGGGGGATGCTAAAATTTAACTTTTTTTTTTTTTTTTTGGGGGGGGGGGGGGGGGTTAAAACTGCGACTTACCCAAAAAAATTCCTGTACACGCCCCTGGTTGTAGTTATCAACCATTTTGTCTAAAACGTCAATGTATTTATTGGTGTTGTTAGCTGAAAAGTATTTAAACATTTTCTCTTTCATTGTTCTATTCCATCTTTCAACAACGGAACTTTTTTCTTCATTTTCAGTGGAGTATAATTGAACACCTAGAGCTTTTACATGCTTGTTATAAAACTCTTTACCTTTATCCACCCACATTTTGACGCACTTTCTCTCCTCAAATATTTTGCTTAGAGCGCTAGCTACATCAACTCCAGTTTTACTCTTTAACGGAACAATCCATCCATACTTTGAAAACACATCAATAACCATGAGCAAGTATTTAATTCCGTTGTTGAATTTTGAAAACGACTGCATGTCAACCAAATCTACAGCCCATATTTCATCAATGTCATTCACAAACACTTTTCTTCTTCTGAAATGATGTATTACTGGTTTATGAAGCTCGTTTGCAAGTTGATCAGTCCATTTCAGGTTCTCCGGTGGTTTTTTTTTATATTCGATTGCGAATCCGTGGAAAAATCTGTGATTTTTTTAACACCTAATCCGAATTTGGCTTTGGCTTTGATGATGGGTTCGATGATTTTTCGTTCGTTTATTTCTCTCTGAGTGGGATTTTGTATAGAGTTCATTTCTTCAAGCATCATTCGATCTGCTAAATTTCTGTTTTGCTTGTCGTTAAAATACTTGTAAGCTAAATCGTGGTGATATGCAGCATTGTCTACTCTATCCACCGGTTTGCTCCAATCTTGATACATGTCTGTGGAAGTGAGTCTTTTATCTAAATTGGTTCCAGGCCCTGCAAAGTTCATACCTGGAACGTGCATTTCTCCTGGAAACTTTGCCCATGGAAGCTTTATTTTGTTTGAGAGTTTGTTGATCGATTCCACCAAGTCTCCTCCGCTAAGCGCATGCGCAGAAATAAATTTGTTCTTTTTTATCCCGCAGATGACGCAAGTTCCTTTAAGCATATTTCTATTGCTTTTGCTTATAGCATGTTGCAAGTTGACCGTTTCTGTTATTCTTTTGCATTTGACGCAGTACATTTTTTTATATTCAACATAATAAAAAATGGAAGTGATTGATTTGTCATGGAATGTAAATAAAAGCAAAAGGAAAAACAACAAACTTTTACCTAGAAGTATACGTGGAATCATTATTGGAAAATCAGGTTGTGGTAAAACAACGCTGCTACTCAATTTACTTTTAAGACCTGGTTGGCTAGACTATAATCATTTACAAGTGTTTGGAAAATCTCTTTTTCAGCCTGAATATAAAATATTAAAAAACTCATTCGAGAAGAAATTACCGAAAGAGGTTATTCTTGATTTGTTTAACATTCAAAGCAAAATTGAACAATTAAACGTAAGTCCTGAATGTGTTATTGATGAAATTTCAAAAAAATGGAATAACACAGAGGATATGGAATGTCAATTTTTTGAAACAGCAGACGATGTGCCAGAACCAGAAGATCTTGATTCATCCAAAAACAATTTAATGATCTTTGACGATTTGCAATTGACTAAACAAAACAAGTGCGAAAAATACTATATCCGAGGAAGACATTCTAACGTCGACTGCTTTTACCTCGCTCAAAATTATTTCATGCTGCCTAGACAAACCATCCGAGAAAACGCTAATTTCATTTGCTTGTTTCCTCAAGACTCTAAAAACATTAACCACATTTACCAAGATCATGTTTCAAGCGATATGAAAATAGAAGAGTTTAAAAAGTTTTGTAAATATTGCTGGTCTCAACCTCACGGATTTGCAGTCATTTATCCTCAAAAAAGGATTGTGGAAAATATCGAAGCGGATTTGACAATTTTTATTTTCCCAACTCTATATAAAAAGATGAGCGGATTTTATCTCCTTGCAAAAGCAAAAAAAGAAACTCCAACCGTAAGAAACAGCGTCATCCAAACTGAGTTTGACAACCCCATCGAATTCGAGCCTAATAAAAAGTATGAAATGGCTCTTGTTGGTTTTGACACTGTTCACAGTTACACCAACATCAATTCTACAAATAATGTTTTCAGATACAGTCCCAACGCCGGTTCAAACAGCTACACCATTTACATCGAAGAAGGAGCGTATGAAATTAGCGAGATTAATGATTATCTTCAGAATGAAATGAAAAAACAAGTTGGAAACTTGTATAGAGCGGATGGTGTTGTTATCGGTGCAAACCTAACCACTTTAAGATCTACACTGAAATTTGGAAAACCTGGATCTACAACAAAATATTGGGTGGATTTTAACGTGAATAACAGTTTAGCCACTGTTCTTGGATTTAATAAAGCAGAATATACCTATATAGAGAAAAAGGAAGATCCGACAGATCCAAATAAAGTCACAAGTTATATTGACTATTACGAGTCTGAATCACTTTCGAGAATAGACGATGTAACCATCATCAGAATCACAAACGATGTTATTGGATCATCTTATGATAACGGAAAAAGAACATCTGACATTTACTCTTTTCATCCTGACTCTCCTCCAGGCTACAAAATTAGCGAAAAGCCTTTCCACTTGATATACTTACCTATCATGGTGGGTAGAATTTCAAGAATGGAAACAAGAATTGTAGATCAAAACGGTAACTTGATCGACTTTAGAGGTGAAGACATTATCCTTAGATTTCACGTTAGAGAAAGAATAACCTCTGTGCTCCAAGACCTTTTTACGAGCAGCGCAGTTCAGCGATAATTTTTTTCTTTTATTTTAAAAATGAGCTACCAAAAAGTAAAAATAAACATTTCACAAAGTCAATCTGACAAAATAAAAAAAGCGATCCAAGAAAAGACTGATGTCAATATAAGACTATCTCATTCAGATCTAGAAGGCGAACATGTTCTCGCTATCACTAATGCGCAATTGAACAAAATTAAAAAAGCGTATGAAGCTGGTAAAGGAGTCACACTCAAACTGAGCAGAAAACAATTATCATACAACTCAACCATTGAAGGCGGATTTATCGGAGCTCTTTTACCGCTATTAGGTATGTTAGGCAGCACTCTTGCAACAAGAGTAGTTCCTGCTCTAGCCACAGGATTGTTAGCAGGTGTAGGATCTTCTGCTGGTTCTGCTATGGTTGATAAAATTGCTGGAAGAGGAATCGTTTACTTGAAAAAGAATGGAAATGGAATGAAAATGACTGCTGCAGGATCAGGAATCTTTTTAAGACCTTGGGTAAAACCTACTATTGGTGAAGGACTCTTTGTTAAAAATGGAAAAGGTTATCAATCTGTTGGAGCCGGATTATTGCTCGGACCAAACTCACCCTTCTCAAGCATTCCTTTTTTAAATTTAATTTTGTAAATTATACAAAGAAAAAAACTTTTTCTTGTTATAAAAAAAATGTCAATGAGTATTACAGAACAAGATGAATATGAGGAATTTTGTTACAGTGAACTACAGCAAATAATTAATCCCACTTTTGATCCAGAATTACACAGAATTGCTACACAATTCCACAATGATAATCGCAAAAAATTAAATACCTTACTCATTTTAAAAAATGCATTTGAAGAAGAACAACAAAAAGAACATGATCAAAGAATTAGAGAAACGCGAAGAGAAAATTATAAACACCTTTTTTAATAATGTCAACATATTATTAAAAAAATATCAATCTGACGGAAAATAGACATTATTATGCAAAAAAGTATCCATGCGCCAGAACATTAAGGAATTAAAAAGGCAGCAAGAAGTCCTTAATCTCACCCTATGCAACGATATACATACCCTCCCATACTTAAGGGATATCAATGCGCCAGAATCGGCCTTTTATAGTAGTATCAAACAAATAAATCTTTGAGTAACTTTTAATTAAAGTAATAACTTTTTAATTGTAAACTCATTATTCAATATTTACTATTCAATATTTTCCTCCCACATTTTTGACGGATGTTAATGTCAACACGTTAAAATGACGTTTGCAGTGTAGTTATGACATTTTATTTCGAGATTTAAGACGCTAAAATTAACCCTCACCGAATTTATGTATTTATTCTAAGGCGTAAGTAATTTAGATATTTATAATTCGTATGGCTACAAAAACTAAGGTTTAATTTACTGTATTTAGAACCAAGAGTTTTAACAAAAATAATACACTCATCATATAGAATGCTGATCAAATTTTAATTACACTTAAGATTTTAATAGCAATATTTTTCGAAGTTCTAATTTTAAATTTCAGGCAATACAATTTTATTTTTTTAAATCTCTCTTTTTGTGTGTGTGTGTGTGTGTGTGTAAAATTAAAATCTCTAACAGAAAAAAAGCCATCAAGGCTCTTGTAACACCAATCGAATTTGAAAAAACGTCTAAGAGATCTTCTGCTTCTCAAAAAATTTATCAACTTTTTAGAAGGACTGAAATTTGTATCAAGAATAGTGGCAGCCGTATTCCTTATTAGTTTTGCTTTAAAATCTAATTTAAATTAAGTGTACTAAACTTATGAGCAGCCATTTTTGGTTTTAAATTTTTTTAACTTAAAATATTTTAGTTAAAAAATGCATAAACTTTGATCCAAACAGGTTAAATAAATAAAATTTGATTTTAAAATAACCTATAGCTTTTACTTTTAATTCACTTTTAAGAAAATATAATGCAATTTGAATTCTAAATGTAATTTATGATCAGAATTGTATTTTTATGGTAGCTCATGTTTCATAAAACAAGAGCCATTAACTTTTGCAAAACGCTTTTATTTAATTTTGAGCCTGTTCTTCATAAAACCTAATAGCGATTACAATGTTAATGAAACAGATGATAACTAGTATTTACCTTCTTTTCGTTTTAAGTCATGATATTTTATATATATATTTATTTGTATTCCCGGTGGTGATATTTCTTTGATTAATCTAAAATTTAAACTGTGATTATGAAATTAGTTTCCTGTTCAAAAAAGTTGAACATCAAAAAATAATCTGGAGTTTGTATAAGTTGAGGAAAAAATGTAGATGTAAAGATGAAAAAACGAATCAAGGTTTAAAGTTCACTTAACATGAAATTACCCTTTAAGAACTTAAAATACTTGAAAAAAAAAAAATCCATTAAACCAAAGGGTGATTCAGTTAAATTTACAACAGCTACAATATGCTAACCACAAAAGAATGACAAGGAGTAACAAACCTTAGTTGAAAATACAAGAACAACATAATGCATGGATAAATTATAGCAATTGTTCAATCAAACCACCCTTCTTTTTAATCAATAAATACAGTCTCTTTGAAAATAAGTCAACACACGCTGACACGATGACGTTTTAGTCAAGGTTTTCCCAGAGACGGACTATAGCAGTCTTCAAGTGGCTCACTAATTGATACTTGTTGAAGCACACAAGCTTCTCCAATCAGGCCCGTAGAAAAAATTCACAGGGAAATAATGTCTGGAGATGCAGCCATTCTTTCTTAAGAACGAAATCATAGATTCTTTCAGCAGTGTGGCTGGTTGCACCATCCCGCTGTACGAGATATGGCTCCTCAACCGTAAAATCTCCTCGTTACTAATAATGATAATTTCGCGTGCTGAACCTTCAGGAGTTTTGCTCGGCGGAGTCTTTTTCGAGGATCACCTGCTGTATAAAGTTTTTCCTTCCGACATTTAAATGCTGACATGTAGATCATCTTTAGCAATGCGATGAATTTTAGTTTGTGACAAATTTGTATCATAGACTAATTTCCACTGGGAACAAGCTGGATTTCAATGAACTTTCTCCCTAATCCGCTAGATTGCCATCTTTCTAGTTTCTGATGCACGAGAAGTTCCCCTCTACTTTCTTTTAATAGATCGAATCTTAAGGAACCAGTTGAGGGTGTTGTTCATAAACTTGCGTTTGGTCTTGTGAGTTCTAACTTTTGTATGACAATTAAAATTTGATCTCCTTGTTGAAACAAAGCAACATTAATGCGATACAACAGTTTCTTTCATTTATCGCTGCAGTCTGAGAAAGAAAGGATAGGAAAATGTGGCGGCAATTAACCTGTTTATCCGTGGCAGATAATTTCAATCAAGAAAAAAACAATTGGAGCATATGCGGTACTTATAAATAAATTTACGCTGGTGTAAATTTAGCTTAATCACCTTGTATTAGAAAATAATGATAAAAGTATTTACAGTAATAGGGTTTAGTCATAAAGCGAAGAACTCAGTTTTAAAAACACATTTTTATTGTAAAAAGCATTAAATATATTTTTGTCGAAAGCATTCAAAAAAATCTTGCCTCAAACAACTGAATTTCATACTATATGATCTCATTTCAGGGAATGTAAAAACTGTCTCATACGCGCACAAAAATCTATAACCACAATATAGAGGACCTTAATTTAAATAATTGGACCCAGATTTAAAAAATTTAGCAAATAAGATCTTTTTTTTTTAATCAATCTGACGATAATAAAAGTTTGAAGGATCGTCCGATTGATTGTCGTTGATGATTACAAAATCCTCCTCTCCTTAATCATGAGGTTCTCAAACCATTTTCTACCGAATAAACTTTATCTGCGCAGTTATCGTAAATATTTTATTTATTGCGACATGTTTTATTTATTGCGACATGTTTTAGCCTTTAATAATAGTTTTGATAATGCAACACGAAGACTTAGCAACAAGGAATAAATGTTTCGACGATACCATTCTCTAAAAAAAAAAATTCTTGTTTACACAAGTTCACTCAAATGAAATTATAAATACCGTAAATACTATGGAACTACCTATTGTATTGATCGTATAACTCCTTATTCTTCTCTAAGAAATTTTTGTAGAAGACTGATAAATTGTCAGATGCATCATTGCCTAAATAAAAAATTTTTATTTTATGCGGTATTTATCATCATTGTAAAGAAAAGGTGTCAAAAAAAATCATTACCAGAGACATCGTCATTTTTAAAAATGTTTTTGACCTGAATCACGTGAAGATTTTATGGCTTCAAGAAATTCTTTTTTCTCCTAGAACAAATGATACACATTTTTTACTCCTCTTCCTCTGAGTAGAAAAATACTTCTTTCAATCATTCAGCATAGGTTCAGAGTATTATAATCAAAACATATAATCAAAACATATAATCAAAACATATACAGCTGAAATAATGTCGAATTATGATAGAATCGAAAAAATTTACTTGAAAAAATTTACTTGAAAAAATTTTTTGTTATGCTCCCTCCAGAAAGCGTCATTCCACATGAAATCGTTTGTCCTCTGATTATGATGAACCATTTCTAGATCACTGGATTGCTTCGAATAAATAATTTTGCGTATATTTGAATCAGGATCCGCAGGTCCAACCCAATCACTATTTAACGATGGTGCAGGTTCTTTAAAAATCTTTGTACAAAGTAAAGAAAAAAAAAAGAAAAAAAAACTTTGATAAAAAAAAAAAAAAGTTAAATAAACAAACAAGTAATTACCTTAAGAGATGTCATCAGATTTCTGTACAGATTTATACATACTGGTAACCCACTCACTGGCAAACTTCTCACTGTTTTGTTAATCATTTTTATAGGATGTGACTAGAAAAAATTTTTAAAAAATACTTGCAAATAAAACTTATAGCATAGTAAAATAGTTAATTATACAATAAACAATCGTTAATCATACCTTTGCAAGCTGCATATCAATTAGCAGCAACTTAATGTTGAAGCTTTAGAATAAATATAAGAAAAAAGAAAGAAAAGAAATAGAAGAAAAATGAAAGAGAAATTCTAGAAAAATCTCTCTTTATTCTGCTATTAAAACTGAGAAAAAAAAAAACAATTTTTTTTTCATGCATGTTAAAAAAAAACAAAAACATATGTAACATAGCTATGTATTTTTTCATGTATATTAAAAAAAAACAAACATATTATAGTTATGTATCTGTACAACATGTATAAAAATGTATTTAAACAAATATATTAACGCATTTTAGTATATTAAATATATAAATATGAAACTATTAAACATCGTAAACTTTAAAACTTTTAAAGATATCAAATTTCACAAAATATTTGCAACAAATATTTATAACTACTAAAATATTTACAATTTTATAAGCTTACATATTTCACAGTTTAAAAACATTCATTTTAAAATTTAAAACAGAAGGTAAAAGAATTATGGCAACCAATAAAAAGCCACACAAAATAACAAAAATTGCCAAAACATTGGTACAAACTAAATAGAGCACTGTTTATTTGTTAAAGTGACATCATCAATAATGCCTAAGTCAATAGAAAGTTCTTTTAACAGCTCTATCATTCGTGTCTACACAAAATATAAGAAAAATAGTCATTAAAGTTGCACATATTTAAAAATTCCTAACATCAAAAACATACTCATGCTTTAGAAAAATAGCTGGGATGGATGGTATAACTAATGGTCTGAAAAAAAAAAATCTTTTTAAAACCTCAAAGATATAAATTATGTTGAAAATACATTTAAAAAATGTTCTAAAAAAAAAAAAAAAATTTTGATATTTTATCTTGTTTAACATAGAAAAAAAAAAAAAAGAAAGAAGCACACCTCATCCAAATTATTTTTATTCTTTTCAAAATGAGAATCAAACACCTGCTTTAAAACTCTACAAAAGAAATTACTGATAAATGAGAGATATTAAGCAAAAAAAAAAAAAAATTAAAAGAAGGTTATAACTTAAGATAAATTATAAAAATCTTCAGATATGTGAAGCATTTTAAAAATCTGAGAGTAATTAGAATAAATTTACCTGTCTGAATAGATTCCCCTATTAATAATATCAAGAGTAATATCTTCTATAAAGGTTAAATAGGCCTGTTCCTCATTACTAAAAGTAGAAATAGTTAAAATGTTGCAGCAACCATACCATATAATTGGTAAGCTCCATAACAATAAAACTAGAATAATAAATAGGAAAAAATTCATACATAGTTTGATTATAAGCTTCTAGGTGCTGTTTCTCTTTCATTGCATTCAAAGGCAGGTAATCTTCACATTGATAATTTTTATCACTGAGCATCATAGATTTTAAATTCAAATCCAATTCTATTACCTTGTTGTCAGGTTCAGAGTTCTTTGGTAGAACTTCAATTAGCTTATGGATTTTAACATCTTTAGTTTCAGAAGAAATGTTGTATGGAGGTGACAAGATCATATCGTTTCTGTTTAGACTATTGTAATCATTAGGATACTTTTTATAATTATAGTAAGTAAGTGGAGCAGATGATAGTGAGCGATGTGAATACAAAGAAGAATCAGCTGTCTTAGGTCTGATGGTTAAATAGAAATCATCAGAATATTTAAGCTCAGAGTAATTATCAGCAGTCTGTGGTCGGACATCTTCACTAATTTGCTTACAATCTGACAACAAATCTCCACTGATCAGATAACCTGCTTTTGATTTTTTTCTGTTTCTTTTTTGATAAGAACCTTTGCAATTTTAAGTTAAAACTAATTTGAGATTTATTTAAAAAAGAATAACAAAAATTATTTAAGACAAGTATTTTAATAGAATTTTTCAGAATTGTTATAGATATTAATAACTTTCCATTTCTATATAAATTGATACAAATACACACACACACACACACACGCACACACACACACACACACACACACACACACACACACACACACACACACACACACACACACACACAAAGAAATGCAGCATACTGTTTATAAAGCCTTTTAGAGATTTTGGTGGCTTGTTGTCAATCAAAGCTAGTAGTGAAATACCAAAATTTTATCAGAAAAATCTACAAAAAAACTATGAAAGAACTTTAATTTAAAAAAATTAATATTTTACAACTTTTTAGTAATGATAAAATGAAGTTTTTACATGTCTTTTGGTGAGGAGAAATCAAGTTTTTACATAATGTCTTTTGAAATAATGCAAAACTACTGTAAAAAGTGAAATCAAGGATCTAAAATATTTATTTATCTTACGCTTAGCTTTTTCTATTCGCTTGTAATGTGCCATCATATGATTGTGTACAAACGATTGGGACCCATACTTTGCACCATTCAGACAGAATGCTGAAACAGTAACAATAAATATTAAAACAGCTTGTAAAATGAAACAAAAGGAAGAAAATCAAAATTGTTTTTATTATACCTGTACTTTTATTTGTTTGATAACCTTTTACAGATTTGCAGGAACATTTCATAGTTTTAGCTGCAGAGAGAACTTTAACTCATACCTAATAATCATAAGTAGCACATGAAGTAAAAATTTTAAACCTTCTGTGCATCTAAATTCTTTTTCTAAATTCTATTTATTATATTCAATAGTAGTAGTATTATTAATAATAATAATAATAATAATAATAATAATAATAATAATAATAATAATAATAATAATAATAATAATAATAATAATAATAATAATAATAATAATAATAGTAGTAGTAATAATAATAGTAATAATAACAATAATAATAATAATAATAATAATAATAATAATAATAATAATAATAATAATAATAATAATAATAATAATAATAATAATAATAATAATAATAATAATAATAATAATAATAATAATAATAATAATAATAGTAGTAGTAATAATAATAGTAATAATAACAATAATAATAATAATAATAATAATAATAATAATAATAATAATAATAATAATAATAATAATAATAATAATAATAATAATAATAATAATAATAATAATAATAATAATAATAATAATAATAATAATAATAATAATAATAATAGTAGTAGTAATAATAGTAATAATAACAATAATAATAATAATAATAATAATAATAATAATAATAATAATAATAATAATAATAATAATAATAATAACAATAATAATAACAATAATAATAACAACAATAATAATAATGATAATAATAATGATAATAATAATAATGATAATAATAATGATAATAATAATGATAATAATAACGATAATAATAATGATAATAATAATGATAATAATAATGATAATAATAATGATAATAACAATGATAATAATAATGATAATAATAATGATAATAATAACAATAATAATAAGGATAATATTAATGATATTAATAATAATAAAAATAAATAATCCTTTTACACAATTACATAAGCTTTATGTTCTATGAGAAACTACAATTCAGAATAAATTCAACCAAATCACACTCAGAGTATTGCAAGAATGATGAATTGAAAAGATACTAGGATACTAATAAAATATTTATTTTAGCTCTATTCAAAATTTTAAAAATTCATAAAAAACAACAGGAAAAACTCCATACTGTTTATAAACAAAATGGAGTAGAAAAGTTTACAGAAAAATTTGACTAAAAAGTAAATAGAAGAAAAAAAACAAACTTGAAAGATAAAAATGAAAGAAGAAATAAAATTAATTATACAAAACAAGATCTAAAACCTTATATCATCTTAAACCTTGTATTCTATTGTAATAATTAAAAACAAAAATATTAAACTCCTATTTAAAATACAGATATTAATATAGAACAACTATACTAATTTTTTTTTTTTATACCACTTATTATTGTTGTAAAGTTTTTTTTTATTATACAAAAAAAAAAGAGGAATTGAAACATAAGTGTCATTAAATATTTCCCAACCAATTGTGTTTTACATTTTTTTTTTAAGAACTTCTAATGGAAGACTGCCATAAAATAAAACTAACAATCAAATGGGACTCTATATTTAAGATTTTATTTTCCTTCATTAAAATAATTTTCTAATCCTTCTACTCATTGATAAACGTGTTTTATTCTTCTAAGAACAAAAACATAAACATTAAGACCTCCCATGTTAACTTGATGTGTCTTAGTTAAAGTCCACCAGGAGACATTTTGTAGTGTTTTCCACATTGCTTGTTTATGGTGAGTCAAAAACACGCCAATGCCAAAAGGCATGCAGACTCTGGCAGTTTCATTGAGAGCAGCTGGGTATAATATTAAATTTTCCTTTTTGTTGCCAATCTTTTTACCAAAAGGTAGATCAACAACAATATGATTGACTGATGAGGTGCGCAAAGGAAGCCTGCATACGTTCCATTGTAGTACAGATATGGGAAGGGAAATGGATCTAATAAATAATGAAAAAAAAAGTTTCAAGTTTTCTTTAAAAGAAAATTTAACACTCTGTTAGTTGAAAAACATTTCTTGTTAAAGCAAAGTTGAAATACAATAACATGCCATCATAATTATGTGAATAAGTAAATTTACAATATCATACAGGGCCAAAGAAGAAATATGAGGCCTAGTCAAGTAATATTTTTGTAACAATTTTAAATACAACTGCGGACAAAATAAAGATAAATAAATTGAATTAAATATTTTACAAAAGATTCACAACTTTAACATTTGCAAGCTTAAATTATACTTTAGAATAGTCTAGAGTAGTCACTCTTTCATTACTAATATTGAGTGTGTGTGTGTGTGTGTGTGTATATATATATATATATATATATATATATATATATATATATATATACATACAACCCACTATACCTATACTTAATTGCTACCTCAAATTTTCTAAATTGATTATATTTTCTCTAGCATGACAAATAGCAATTTCATGATTATCTCCAGCCAGATGGAAAGCATAAGGATTACTACAAGAACCTTCAATACTTATTGATGCACCCCCACACATTGGGTCACAAATTATATCCGCTAAAATAATAGATCAATTCAATTAACAATTGGGGTGTATAATTTTAAACTGCTCAACAGCAACAAACAAACAAAAAAAACTTAAATTTATTAACTGAACTTGTTATGTAATGATTTATTACATACCCATTTTAATATCAATTAAGCTAAGGAGACAATAACAAAAGCCAGCAGGAAGAGTTGTTGGACCTAAATGTGTGATATTTCTATAAGACTGGCTGTCTTTAGTTAATTGGATACCAATACTAATGTCACTATCAAGTATATGCAATAAAACTTCTATATCAAAATCGTTCAAGTCTACTTTCCATTTAAGAAAGTTGTTTAAGCCTGCACCAAATTGTGCAGCAGATTCCATAGATCCAAAACTATGCTTGCCAGTCCTTGTAGCAGTTACTCGAAACTTAAGTGCATCAGCAGCAGTAAGAGGATCAATAACTTGGTAATTTTTAGTCATCTCTGATTTTGTACAATTGAGAATGCTCTTAAATTGTTTCCAAATATTCAAAGAATGTTCCCAACTCAACTCATAAGGAAGATTTAAAAGTGCAGCAAAAAAAGCATGATTGCTTTTGTCACCTTGAAAAGGATTTAAAAAACCTTTGCGCTCCTCAACAATAACCCAATAGTGATGTACAGAGCGTAATTCAGTAAGTCTCCAAGCATCACTCTTTTTTAAATTCAAAGTTATTCTACCTCGCACATCAAGTAAAGCTGTTACCTTCAACTTTTGTTTGCATTCAACTATTGCTACATGCTCTAGTCCAGGTATACAAGAACAAACAAATTTTGTAAGAACAAGGTCATCTTTTGTAAGAACAGGGTCATCTTTTGTAAGAACAGGGTCATCTTTTGTAAGAACAGGGTCATCTTTTGTAAGAACAGTGTCATCTATAACATTCTGTGCCAATTGTTCAGAAACATTCTCCTCTAACATCTAATTTTCAGCAGAAAAAAAATTTCTTTATTGCCACAGGCAACCAATTATTTTCACCAAATACAAAATCAAATTTTAAAACAGGTATACTTTATTTTTAAATAGGTTAGTAGAACAAAGCATTTTAACAGAACAAAACATCCTTATTACAGTTAAGTGGGAAACTAAAAAAAAGGATGCAAATTAAAATGTAACAACAAACCTGATAGTTTGGTTCATTTAAAAAGATATACTGATGTTCAGTAAAATGAAAAATAAAGACAATACATTTCTGAAAATGATTTTTTTACAATTTTAATGTTCATATTATAAAACAAGAGATAAGAAAGATAATCCTCTAACTTCATTTTGTAAAATGTCAATACTTTTATTCACTTTCATCTGAAGTACTTCCATACCCCCCTAAAATATTTAAAGATGTTCCTTTCATTTTAAAATTACTATTGTCTGAATTTTTCTTTAGGCTGATTTTTAGTTCAGGTAGAGGTTTTAGCTCAGGAGGTTTATGAACTTCCTTTTTTGTTTCTGTAAATGTTTCCTCTGCAACTTTAACTGCTGAATTGGGAGCAGGTTCTTTACCAGACTTATCTTGTTTTTCAGTGGTCTTTAAGCGAACCATTGATGATAAATCATCAAATGGAGTTTTAAGTTTAGTCTTTTTTGGAGGTTGCATTGATGGTCCTGGCATATCAGAAGTAAATGGTACCTAAACATGTGTTATCTCAGAGTAGAACAGAAATAGCTCAAAATTTTAAATCACACAAAATAATTTAAATGTAAAGGAACTTATTTTAAAAAAACAAAAAATAAAGATAAAAAAACCCACACTTAATGTCTTAATGCTACTGACTAGAAAATGCTAGGTTGTGAATTTTTCTTGTCCTTCTTGACAAAAAAATTTTTACCCTTGCCTTTTCAAATCATTTATTTACTTTTTTTTCATTCTTTTACAACAACTTTTCTTCATACTAAAAGTTAAATAAATTAACACATACATGATCTATTAGATGTTCTGTAGCCTTTCTTTTGCTGGTATTTGTTTTTAAATTAGATACATCATCCTCATCATCACTATCAATTATTCGTTTTACATAGCCACCCAATGAGCTGCCACCACCAAATATCTGTCTAAGATTGGTAGTAGAAAAAAAAAGTAACATTAAAGGAGATATTTCAAAATCCATTAAAGTACATTCTTGCACATTAACTGCTAATGCACATTGTTGTAATGTGTAATTGTTGTACATTGTTGTATACTATTGTAATGTGTTGATGTATATTGTTGTAATGTGTTATTGCTGTATATTAATTTTGAGAAAAAGTTAATGTGCAACAATGTAGATTATCAATTTTAGATTATGATAATTTATTTAAATAAATTTTGCACTACATCATGCTACAAAAACTATATTTAAAAATTACTACTTCTTCAGAATTCATAACCTGAAAATTTTATTGTTAAAACTGTTTTTTTTTTTTTTTTTTTTCAATAATATTTTAGTTATTCCTGTGTGTCTTTAGTACCTAACAAGCTGTTCATCTTCCTCCTCTTGCCTCTTTTTCATAATTTCTTCCTCTTTTAAATGACCATAAATGAGCTTGTCATGGTCAACTAAAAATACAAAAAAAATATCTCAACAAAAATATTTTTTTTTAAAAAAAAAAAAGAAAATATATATAGAGAGAAAATTACTTCATATAAAATGGTTTTAAGCAAAAAATTTTTTAAAACTATTTGAACAAGTTCATAACAAAAATTTGACTCACTTTTTGCAAGTCTGGTATTTAAGTCCTTAAGTTCTTCAAGTTTTTCAATAGATTCCATTTCTCTCTTAGAATCTCTAGTTCGGTTTTCCAAAGCCTGGGAGAAAATTTGATTCAAATATATAAATATTCATTTTAATCCAAACTCTTTCAAATGGCAAATCAACAATTTTTAAAAGAAAATGATGAACCTTCATGGGGTTATTTGCTTCTTCTTCATCTTTGTCTTGCTTTTCTTTTGCTATTTGTTCAGAAAGTTTTTTAAATGCTTCAAAGTTCCTAGTTGCACCATTTTCCATTACATAATCAGTGTTCTCTGGATCAGTCTATAAAAACAACATCAACAGGAAGCTGAAGAAGTTTTCTAGAGAATTCATTAAAGTAAAAAAATGGGTAAATGATTCTCTGTTCAAACTTTGTATAAACTTCTTCTTGGCAATATTTTAACTTTTGAGTTATTTTAGTTAATATAAATTTAAAATTATACACTTAAACATTTGATCCTACTGCACTTAAGCCATTATCCATCACATACAACAATTATATATTTCTACAATATTTAAAACTATTCAGCATCCTACTTTAAAAGTGATTTCAGAAATGCATTTTGTACAACGTATGTAAAATCTGTAAATCCGCAAACCAAGATAAGTTTCATTTTCCACTGTTTCCTTAAAAAAAAAAAAAGAAAAACATTAAAAAATTTACATCCAAAATAAATAGATTACACCCCAAGAAGAAAATGAAATAAAAAACATCTAAAATGCAACTTAAAAAGACTTTAGCAAAGCCACTGCACCTTCTATGCTGATTAATTTACTATTACTTTACACACAAAAAAAAAAACTTTACAAAATTAATTATTCAAATCATAATAGGATGAATACTGAATTATATGACTGGTGATGTTTCTTGGTAAAATGCTTGAAAACATTTTAATTCAACACTAGAAACTCAGATAAGTTTGTATACAAATAAAATTAGGATTGTAAAGAGTAACATATTTCATTTTTGGCAGGTTTAGAACATACTAATTCCAAATTAAAATCAATTCAAATCATGAATACATTTGAATGCAATTAGAGATTAAAATGAATCTAGATTTTATGCTGCTCTAAAATCTCAACCTTGCTCTTAAGCGTTATGTCTTTGGAATTAAGTGTGCAGACCTCAGCCTTGATATTGGCTGTTAAGTTCTAATACATCTTATTAACTAATTGTTCATGCTACTATGTGGTTGAAAACATAGTTCTAATTTTAACTCATTAATCAAATTAGATAATATAAAGTTTTTTATTACATACTTAAAGCACCATCTCATTAAAGTGGAGAACCATGGCAACCAATCAGTTTTAAAAACTTAAATACCTAAGCCTAAATTATCATGTTTACAGTTTTGATGCGCTGACTGTTTTTGTTACTTTTTGGTTCTGTGAACAATCCAATACTGACCTTGATAAAATCCTACAAGTCAACAGTTTGTTTCAGTAGTCCAAATGCTTGAGAACACATCACATGTGAAAATTGTAAAAGTTACTTGGAAAATCACTTCCCAAAATTTAAAATCCAAACTTCATCAAGTTCTGTATTAGTCTATTGTCTCAATTGTAACTTAATAAGAAGCTACTTCCTGCCGAGTTGACTTAAAAAGAAATAGTCATTCAGAAAAGATTAGCAAGCACTAATTTTATGCCACTGTCCCTTGATATTGAGACAGATTAATGGTACTACTTGTTTCTTGCAAGCATTTGCTCAGTTTAAACCATCGACCATGCTATTTGTGTCAAGGATTTCACACTGGGATATACATAGCTCCTGAGATTTCACATTGAGCACACACTACAGCTGACTGTAAAGATTGGCATAAACAAGATTTCTAAAATCATAATATAAAACAAGTAATGGATAAATGTGTGAAGGTAGCTAGTCAAAAGGCCCAGAGTGCCCAGTTTAGGAATTTGTTACAGTAACAAATTTGTAGGTTATTCATTACCTATAGGCATATAAATGGCAGCTAAACTCTCTAAATCAAAAACAGGCAGCTCCAAGATACACCAAAAAAAGCTAGGAGTATTGTGCTTGGGGAATCCCAATCACCTTATTGTTAATTCAGGCCATTTTGAACATATGAAAAGAAATTTAAGATTTTAGAATTTTAATTTCATAAAAATTATGTAATTTAAAATTGTTTAGAAAAATCACATAGAAGTTGTAATTAAAGCAACTATTCACTTTTTATGCATCTTGTGTGCTCCTTGCCCTTAGGTGTTAACTCTGGCTTTGACATTTGCCCTGAATTACACTGGCTTTTAGATTCAGCCTTAAAAATTTTTGTCCTAGGAGAAAGTTTTAAATGGCACTGACAAGGCTAAGGCGTTGAATAAACACTTTAAAGTAAATAGGATTTTATATATACACATTAAACACTTTAATACACATTAGTAAGCATTTCATTAGAGATAAGTTTTGTTTTAAATGAGAATGCAAGGACTTCTATTATGGATACTGGAAAAGAAACTGCTCTTTCTTGGATTTTCCATTTATGTGTTTTAAAAGATATTTTTTTTATTAACAAATTTTTTTTTAAGATTTTATTGTATAAAAGCTAAAAAATTTTCTGAAACTTACACCTTTGCTGAAAAAGAGAGAAAATGTTTGACACTAAGGATAAGAAAATTGATAATACTTATTACCATTCTTGAGTTAAACTTTCGACCTTTGTATATATATTCTCCGCATGTTTTACATCTAAATATAAATATTTCTTTAAAGTAAAAAATCAAAATTTAATCCTAATAATTGTTGCTTAATAAAGCATTTGGTAAAAGAATAAACAGTTTAAAATAACTTTTTTTTGAACTTTTAATTACAGGGTTTTTCAAAAGTTCCACAAATAAGTAGACATGCTTTTACTCTTTGGAGCTGTAATTTATTATTTTGTTTCAATATGCAAAACACTATGCATTACAAGAATTTTTTTTGTATGTGCTATTTGTTTTATTTTTTTTCTAAAGGATAAGCATGCTGATCAAATTTTGATAATTCAACTTTACTACAAGAATTCCTCTTGTTTTACTACAAACATAAAGAGATTTCAAAATTTGAAAATTTTGAACAAGAAGCCCTTTGAACCCTCAACAGTGAAGCAAATTATTGAGATATTTGAGTTAATGAGCTCCATTAAAGATGCTCCATGTTCCAGAAGACCTGAGGTCACTACAAGGATAGTCATTAGCAAGTCAGTGCAACTTATAACCCCAACACTTCCTGTTCCAGCATACTTGAAAAACTATGCATTACTATTTGAAACTCTACCCATACAAGCTCTAAAGCTAACACAAGCTGTTGTCAGCTGATTATTAGCAAAAACTAATTTAGTGTAAGGAAAGATAATCCAACCTTCTGGATTTGTGATTTTATTCACTAATGAAGTTAATTTTTACAATGTGTCTAACTAATGTGTCTTACAACAATGTGTCTAATCAACATTAACATCTGTGTGAGCTAAATGTGATGGTGTGGATTGGAAAAATTTGGAGCCTTATTCTTTGAATTCAAGTAGAGGCTATTAAAAGATGCTTAACAATCACTGCATCCCACAGCTGAAAGCAAAAAGAAAGTACTCAACAGGCATACTTCAGCAGGATGATGCTACTCCCACACACATCCAAAGCAGTTAAAGAAATTCTCCAAACATTAAGTCACAGTTCCCCACATTTGTGGCCATCTTCTTCTGAATGCAAATGGCTGCTTTTTTTGAGGTTACCTTAAAGAGTTTATATACTCACCCAGCATTCAGAACACTCAGGATATTGAGTATTTTGTTTGTTAAAAGTCACTCATATAACACTAACACATTGCATTCTGTCATTGACAATTTTTATTGGAAACATCTTACTGTTGATGAACTACCTACCAGGAGTATTTTTATTTAGCCAATTTAGCTTATACTAAAGGAGAAATTGCAAAAAAATCAAATTATTTTTTGCTACACTTTTTAAACATCATGTAATTTGATTATATAATACTTATGATTAAGACCCATGAAAATTCTTCTTACTATTGGAGTTGAATATGAAAATAACAAAACATTGTAATCATTGTAATTCAAGAGTTGAACTAATATAGAGTTCAGACAAATTATACCTCATGCTAAATGGAGCCATAATGCGAATGACAAACTGACGATTTCGCCCTTGCTTTAGTTTTGGTAGTTTTGTAGGATCAAAATCTGGTGGGTAGTATTTCTAAATAAATATTTTTTTAAACATGTGTCAAAAGAAATATAAAGTATTTTCAAGAAAGATTAACAACTTTCTTTTTTGATATTCAGTTTTATAAAACAAAAATTTAATAAATACTTACATTCAACACTTTTCTCTCAGACATGGCTTAAACTTTTTGGGAATTATTTAGTAACTTAAAAATTTTAAAAAAATAATTAATTGGGTATAAAATATATATATGAAACATAAGCTCTTTGTGATATTAATTTGTCAAGAATTCAAACAAAATAATTTATAGTAAAGTTAAAACATCAATTTTATTTTTCTAATCAACAACCTTTTTAAGTAAATATATATATTTAACCATAATACTTTACAAATTTAAATTTGGGGTCTAGCTATATGAAAGAAAGAGATCAAACAAATAGTTAAACTAGAAAGAAAATATATTTAGGAAATATATTTAAATACAATATATGCTATTTTTTCCAGTTGTTTATCCATAACATAATTTGCTCAACATTTCTCTCCATATCTTCTGGAGAATTACTCTGCAATTCATGAACAATATTTTTATCATAACTTTCTAAAGCCTCTTCAAGTAGAGTCTGAAAGATTTCACACTGTACATTTTCTTTAATTTTCTCTACAGAGTAATTTCGACTCTCAAGTCTTTTATATAAGATGTTTGTGTCTGTACGCAAGACAAAAACTATATCAAACCAGCGCTCTGGAAAAAAATCACACCCATGGTACTCTACTATAACTCTGCCTTCAGACATTTTGCTTTCTAGTTCATCAATCACTCGATCTTCATCAAGAATTTTGCAATTTAATCTATCATCAAAACCATCATATAAATCTTCTTGCTTTGCAAATTCATTTATATTAACAAATTCATAACCAGTCTGTTGAGACAGCTCCAATGCTAGTGTTGATTTGCCTGTTCCAGGAGTTCCTGTTATTAAAATGTTTGGTAAGTTCCTTTCCGTTTCCATCTTAAAATTCCAATAAAGCAAAAAATATAAACACACTTATAATTACCACATTACACACACACACACACACACACACACACACACACACACACACACACACACACACACACACACACACACACACACAAATACATACATACATACATACATACATACATACATACATACATACATACATACATACATACATACATACATACATACATACATACATACATACATACATACATACATACTTACATGCATACATAAATACATACATACATACATACATACATACATACATACATACATACATACATACATACATACATACATACATACATACATACATACATACATACATACATACATACATACATACATACATACATACATACATACATACATACATACATACATACATACATACATACATACATACATACATACATACATACATACATACATACATACATACATACATACATACATACATACATACATACATACATACATACATACATACATACATACATACATACATACTGTAATGTATGTTCCAGGTGTGAACAAAAAAGACATTAAATGAAAACTTTTGTAAAATGCATACAAAATATTTTATTTTATGTTCCTCCGTGGAAAACCAACATGTTTTACTTAAAACTGGGCAAGAGATGATAATACTGGTTAAGACAAAAAAAAATCATTAGGAACTTAATATAAAGTTATGCTTTTAAATGTTTTTCTTACAGACCAAACATCAGACATGTTTTTCTTCCTGCGCCTTCGGACGCATTTGAAGTTTCTGGTTTGTAACGGATTCTTCAGTAATTATTTGGGTTGAAAAAGTAGAAAATCGCGGAAAAATCAGTGGTAAATTTGTAGCTGTGCTTTGCTTGGTTTTTTGTTTTGTTTTTTTTTTCTACCGTGATTTTCTACTGTCCAAAGTAATTATGTATACTAAAGAAAAACCAACAATTCTTAATATTCTTTGTTCGCTTTAAAGTAAATGCGACTGACCCTATGAAACTAATTTGGGGGAGAGATATCGAAACATAAACTAATAAAAGTTTTATCAAGATGTATGAATGTTTTATCAAATTGTATAGCATGTATTATATAATGTTACGGTATGATGTACGACAGCAGCATAAACTCTCGTTTGTATTAAAAAGGTTTTTTTTTTTTTTTTAATATCATCTATGGAGAAGATCTTAAAAAGAGAAGGTCGAAATTACAAGTCTTTAAAAAAAGGACTTCAATTGCTATCCATTGTAAAATAAAATACTTATTATTTGCCATCATGTAGTTATAATCTACATTATATTAGATTAATTTAGATAAATTATTTAATATTTAGTTTAGATAAATAATTTATATAAATTATAATAATTGTTAGATTAGATAAATTGTTAAAACATAATTTATCAAAATTTTGTTCAAAAAAAAAAAAATTTCTTACTTCTGCTTTATGTTTTCAAAACACATTTTTAAATAATTAAAAAAAAATTTTTTTTTTAAACAGAAAATTAGATAACAGAATTTTGATAAAATTAATAAACTTCTTTTTTTTTTAGATTCTTTTTAAAGAATTATCAACATCTAAACGTATTTTCAAACCAGACTTTTGAAAAATGGTTTCTTTCAGACTTTATAGCTTCAGCAATAGGGTCATTTTCGTATGCCTCTTCTAAATTAGAGAAGGTTTAGCTAACTCGAGGGAAATATCTCAACTAGCCATCTTGGGAACAGTTTTTCAAATGATAACACACATGGAGAAAACAAGAACATTTTTCAAAGACAATTGGCTGATTCAACGCTTCAGGTTTTTCTATAAAAATTTCTAGTTTAATCTCTAGAGATTAATTAGTACACTAACTTCTAGGAATTTTAAAATTATTATAAATAATTTTAAAAAATAATTAAAATATTAACCTTAATTCGAAAACCGGGGAAGCTTAATTTTACAGTTCCTAGTTGTCGGTTGCCGGTTACGCAAAATCTAAAAATGTCCCTTAACATAAGGTTGCACTATGTAGACATTTGATCGTTTTAACGAGTAATCAAATAGTCTTTTCTATTAGATCTAATAGTCCATCGATTCAATTAGATCAAACAGTTCATTTAAATCATTTAGTCTTTTCAAGTAGATGAAATAGTCTTTTCCATTTCTGTTAATTGTTTAAGGCTTTTGCAACGACACGCACTAGGAAAGAAAAATAAAATTTTCAGTAAGCTGCGGTCTGATGTAAGTTCGATGGCCCCATAAATGAGCCGCTCATAAGCCTATATATATATATATATATATATATATATATATATATATATATATATATATATATATATATATATATATATATATATATATATATATATATATATATATATATATATATATATATATATATATATATATATATATATATATATAGACTTATGGCCATGAGTAAAATATTTTTCCTAGGTTAACAATTTAAAAAAATATGAGAAGAAGAATCTGTAGAATTAAAGAACAATCAGCAAGTGTTAATATAGTTTAATTTATTATACTTATTGGTGCTGTAGCCTCATATGAGCCACTATAGTTTTGAATGTGTAGTGTTCCCAAGCCTTTTTTCAAAAATTTTCGTTGTGTTGGTCGTAATTGGATAAAAAGATCTACACCTGAACACCTTTCAAAATCTCATGATGTAAATTTTGAATTTACA
This sequence comes from Hydra viridissima, assembly GCF_058129835.1. Classification (NCBI taxonomy): domain Eukaryota; kingdom Metazoa; phylum Cnidaria; class Hydrozoa; order Anthoathecata; family Hydridae; genus Hydra; species Hydra viridissima. The sequence goes on from NW_028324303.1 coordinate 6,355,129, forward strand.
GTGGCTTCTTATAATGTTCTTGCAGATAGTTTATTAAAAGAACATTCTTATCTGTACAGAAATACTCTGAGCATAGATCATCAATGGGTTCTTGATTGGAGTTATCGAAAACATAACTTATTGCAAGAAATCACCTATGCAGATGCAGATGTAAGTTTAATTTTAAAAATATTTATATAAGCAAATATATTAAAAATATATTAAAAAAAACAGAATTTTTGTTACAATTACAATAATTTAGAATTTATGATTTCAATTCATCTGAAATTTTAAAATCCTAAGGTTTTTAATATAAACCTTTTATTTACTTAGATATTTTTCCATTTATTTAATCATCTCAAACAGAAACTCCTTTAGTTAATACTTTCTTTCCATCACACAATTTATTTTGTACTCCATCACACAATGGTTTTGAAAATCAGAGCAGTTTATAAAAATACTATATTGATTGTAAAAGTCCTTGTATGTTATAGATTTATTATTAAAAATTCATGTGATGGTAATTTAATATTATGGAATTACTTCCTGAAATATTACTCAACATAGTAAATATGAGGGCTAGCTATTAGATTAAATTATTGTTAAATGATCATGAATTTTTAGTTTTATTATGATACCTCTAATATGCTTCTACAAAGTTAGTATTTTAAATAGTTGAAATGATAAAACTAATGATAAAATTAATATACAGCTTATGAATGACATAAAAGGGTCCTATTTGACCATAACAAATTAAATTTAAGTTTAGATTGATTATAAACCTTTGCTGTTGACCTTTTTTTTTTTTTATTATATTCTTATTTTGGTTATTAAATTTTAAAAACTTCAAAACTTGTGATTTAATAAACCTTTTTGTTTTGAGAAACTGATTTTCTGCTGGTTTTCTATCAGAATATAAAAAAGTTCTTAAACTTAATTTTTTCATTGAACAAGAAAGGGTTTGGACACCAGGGTCTATTAGATCAAAACTATTAGAATTTCCTATTATTGACATCAAACTTTCAGATTATTCAAATTTTTTTAGAATATCAAGCTTTTTGTATTTTTTAAATAATTTAAATTAAAAAAATATGTTTCTCTAGTCTATTAAAAAATTTCCAGCTCCACTTAAAACCCTTTCAGAGGCACCTAGAAAAAAATACAATCACCTTGTCCCATTAATTCACTTTGTATTGAGAGCTTTTGTTTGGTTTTTCCACTACTGTATTACATCAAACTAAAAAGAAAATGGAACATTTATACCTGTTTTTATCTTGTACATAGACCAATCTGATGAATTTAGAATGTTCTGCTCATTGGGTAATGGGTCAAATCATTATATTTCAACCAATGGCCTGTGGGGTACCATCTCTGATTTTCCTGGTTTTTACATATCATTATCTACACAATGTAAATAGGTTAAATGTGCAATTTCAGAGTTCCAAGTGCAACGGTTTAGAAATTATAGCCTTACAAACACTCTCAGGTAGCCCCCCTTGGTTCCTTGAATGGTAAAAATAGACAACTTCAAGGCCTTATAACTTTTTTCTAGCTTTCAACAAGTGGCTCATTTTTTCTAGAACTATTTTCTAGATAGTTCTGTCTTAAAAATAATGATTTTCATTAGCTTGTATCATGTTAGAAAAAAACTACAGCCTCCTCAACTTTGGAAAAATTCTGAAAAATGCTAAAAAAAGGCAAAATGAAGTTAACCGTAGTATTTTTCTATTCATCAACAAGTCCTTAAATGTCAGTTTTCTGATTAGTTACAATTGTCTGCAACAAGTGGGCAAAATATAAGCAGCTTGTTACACTTTAGAAATCAGTTTTATTTAAAAATATATAGTCCACTTTACTAAAAAGTCCCATTTTCAGCCATTTGGGGATAGCTCGTAAATTTTTCTAACACTTTGTATTGATCTGATATTAACAGCAAATAAGGCCATTAGATCTAACTATATAAAAATGTAAACATCACAAACTTGTCATGTTCACAACAAAAATGGCAGCATTTTTTAATAACCTTATTTTTCAATTATCAGGGTTGAATAGTGTTTTTGGAAACCAGTGCCCCTCCAACCTGCCTCCTGGCCCATGAGAGATATAACCTATCATAAGTCATTTCCTAAAAAAAAAAAGATATGGTTGGTTACTTTCTTCCTAATCTGGACTTTATACTGGATAGGAGTACAACTAAAGGGGTAATAACTATATAGAGCCTGCATTATTGTTCAAAGGTGATACTCAAAAAAAAATTTAGTTAATCATAAAATTGCAATTTAATCTTTATTATGTTGATTTTTTTACAGTTGATTGAATTGCTAATAACTTAAGGCAAAAGTAGGACAGTGGGTTCATACATTACTGGCAATAAGAAGCAGAACAAGACTAATCAAGCCATTATAATATTGATTTGATGTTTTGTTTAAATAAATAATTTTTTTTTACAAAGTATGAGTTTCAATTTTATTAGTTAATTTTAACTATTTATCTAAAAACCCAATGATTCTATATAATATACCCTTTTGCAAATGTAAATATATAATCATTTATAACTCAAAATTACTTACCTTGATATTTTTCAGTTTTATAAACTTTGTTATTAATTGTTGGATCTTATATATGTATGTATGTATGTATGTATGTATGTATGTATGTATGTATGTATGTATGTATGTATGTATGTATGTATGTATGTATGTATGTATGTATGTATTTATGTAGAATCAATTCATTATTGAACCTACTTCTCCTATATAACTTCATTTAAGTTTATACAGAAGAAGGTTCAATAATATTTCATCTTGATTAAACTTATTAGATAAACATGAATACTTGTTCTATTGGTATTGAGCTAAAGTTAGATTGTCATAAAAATACATACTGCACTTAGTCTGAAATTTCAGAAATATTAAATCAAGATACATACCTGCTGACCTTAAGAACTGGAATAAAAAATATTTATCTGCATCCAATTTGCACTCACCACAGGCTACAATTTATTAATTACTATTTAACATACTATAAATCATGTTGTGACCCTTTCTCAATTCATTCAAAGATTGTTAAAGGAGACCTGACAACCGTCACTCTGGAGCATAATTAACTGAATTCTAATTTAATTCCTGGGAAAAAGATATGTTTTGGTTGTGTAAGAAAAATCAAGAGTGTTGAAGAAGTTGACAAGAGACATGACCCAGATTATATATCACCTGATAACTCTGTCATCCAAATTGATACTATAAATCCTTGTCTTATTAAATTTGGTGTGTCTCCTATTAAAAGATCATCCAGCATGAGAATGCTACAAATAGACAATAAAGTAAAAAAGAAAGTTAAGTTGCTAAATGAATCTTTAAATGCATCTGAACAAGATGAACTACAAATTAGTATGCTCAAAAGTTCCTCTTTAGATTTCATTGTAGAACAGCTTAAACAAAAGTTTCATAATGAGATCAATATTTCACAAAAAATAAAATTGCTCACTTTAGTTCCAGTCCATTGGACTATTCAGGAAACAATAAATGAATTTAAAACAACACAATATGTGGTGAAGCAAGCAAGAGCTTTGCGGGATGTTAAAGGAATCCTTGGTGAGAGATCAACAGACATAAAAAATCATGTATGTTTCATGAGTGTGAGAAGTGTCCTGGAAAAGAGAGAATTGAAAAAAAGTTAAATGAACTGTTAGGGGATTCAGCAAATGAAATAACTTATAAGCAATGGGTTGAAAACTGATAGATGCTCCTTAGAAACTATAGTTAAAAGTCCTGATGAGTTTCTAGAAGAGTTAACAAACAAGTTATATAACCTCACAAAACATCACTATGTCAGCAAATCCCAAACATGCTTTTCAAAGCAGCTCAAAGAAAACATGAACCCAAATGAATGTATTATGCAAATGGATTTTGCTGAATATTTTTCATTTATTACACAAGATGAAGTTCAGTCATCTTATTTTTCCAAAAATCAAGCAACTCTCCATCCATTTGTCATATATGTGCGATCTTTAAATGGAAACCAATCACCAGAAAGTAAATGTTATTGTGTTATCTCTGACAATCTAATTCACAATACTGAGGCAGTTTTCAGTTACATTTTCAAAATCATACCAATTCTGAAAGAGGAATATCCACAAGTTCAGAGGATCAATTATTTCACTGATGGTGCAAGCAGCCAGTATAAAAATAGGTTAAAATTTTATCACAATATTTAAAAAAAAAATTAATAACAATTACCTATTCTAAACAAACTGTTTTCAGTTAGTTTAGAATAGGTAATTGGAAAAAGTATTATGATTTATGTTAACTTTTTTTCAGATTTATCTACATTTCTAAAGCCAAAACAGCTGCTATTACACAAGAAGTGCTTGCTAAATGATTTGAGAATGTTCCTGCTATTAAAGGAACTTGCTCACATTATTTTTCACCTCAATCATGCTGTATAAAAGCTTATGTAACATCAATGAGCAGTACATTTGACTCTTTTCACATGCTGGAAGATACTTGGGTTAACACACAAAAATCGATAAATACTGATATTAATATTAATGATTGGGTATTAGTGAATTATTTTGGTGAATTCTTTCCTGGCAAGATAACTGATCTTAAAGGTGACACAGTTTGTGTTAGCTGTTTACAAAAAGCAGGCAATTATTTCAAGTATCCAACAACCACATATATGCATTGGTATCCAGTTAGTGACATTATTGCCACATTACATGAGCCTGAGCTCAAAAACACTAGAAGGTTTTACTCTTATCTTATTAAAAAAAAGATGAAATGAATTATCACATATAATTGTTTTCAACTACATTATTATGTATTGCCATTATTAAGGGAGTATACAAGAATTTTGAAAAAAAGATAACTATGCTTTTGACATAAATAACAATGTTGGGCTAGAAATGTTTTTTATAACAATTATATAGAATTTTTTAAAACAAATAACAGACAGTGGGTTACATCTCTCACATGGGCCAGGAGGCAGGTTGGAGGGGCACTGGTTTCCAAAAACACTATTCAAACCTGATAATTGAAAAATAAGGTTATTAAAAAATGCTGCCATTTTTGTTGTGAACATGACAAGTTTGTGATGTTTACATTTTTATATAGTTAGATCTAATGGCCTTATTTGCTGTTAATATCAGATCAATACAAAGTGTTAGAAAAATTTACGAGCTATCCCCAAATGGCTGAAAATGGGACTTTTTAGTAAAGTGGACTATATATTTTTAAATAAAACTGATTTCTAAAGTGTAACAAGCTGCTTATATTTTGCCCACTTGTTGCAGACAATTGTAACTAATCAGAAAACTGACATTTAAGGACTTGTTGATGAATAGAAAAATACTACGGTTAACTTCATTTTGCCTTTTTTTAGCATTTTTCAGAATTTTTCCAAAGTTGAAGAGGCTGTAGTTTTTTTCTAACATGATACAAGCTAATGAAAATCATTATTTTTAAGACAGAACTATCTAGAAAATAGTTCTAGAAAAAATGAGCCACTTGTTGAAAGCTAGAAAAAAGTTATAAGGCCTTGAAGTTGTCTATTTTTACCATTCAAGGAACCAAGGGGGGCTACCTGAGAGTGTTTGTAAGGCTATAATTTCTAAACCGTTGCACTTGGAACTCTGAAATTGCACATTTAACCTATTTACATTGTGTAGATAATGATATGTAAAAACCAGGAAAATCAGAGATGGTACCCCACAAAGTTTTCTTGAAATTGGTTGAAATATAATGATCTGACCCTAATACAATTGCTAGCAAGCCACAATCTTTCTTCAATTTTCTTCAAAACACATTCCTTTTCACGTTCTTCAAAAAATTGAAGTTAATTTTTTAAAAAAATGAAGAAAGAATAAGAATTTTTTAGAATATCTTCCTTGATGTTTTATTGTTACATTTGGGAGCTGGTGTAGGAGGTGTGATCTTTGCCTTTTTAAAGTTTTAGTTTGATGTTGCATCTGAGGCATATAGAAGATCCATGTTCTCCGTACAAAATTTTCTTAAGCAAGTCCAAATAATATTTGATAAGCATTTGTGTTAAGGTTTGTTAAAGTTTTTTGAATATCTTTCAATATTCCGAAAACCAAAGGCCAGGGTTTGCATAGAATTGTAAAAGTTTTTCTCAATAAAATTTCTCCTAGTTTTATTCTTAAGGAAAAGTAATAAAACTCCAAAATGCTAAAAGTGAAATAAACAGTTTTAAAAAAATAATAATTAACTAAAATAGAATATAAGATGCTAAAGAGATTTTTACAAATTAACCTAAAATGAGCTAAGTGTTTTATAGCATGTATATCTTCATAAAACATAATTCCCATTCAGGTTCTTTGTTTACAAGAAGTTGAAGAAGAACACTATTACAATTGGTTTCACCCTAGACTCAAAGAATTTGGTATCAATTACTTTAAGTTTTTTATTTCAATTGTAACTTTTAAATCTTCAATTCTTGCAAATTTATTGTATGCACAGGTTATGATGGTATATACAAAAAGCGTTCTGGAAATAAACAAGATGGTTGTGCTACATTCTTCAAACTAAGTCGCTTTTCTTTGCATAGTTGTGAGTTGCTTGACTTTTGTCATCCAGATATCCCCCTGATGGATAGAAATAATGTTGCAATTCTCTTAGTTCTGACCCCTCGCGCAAACCGCATTAGGTCTCCGATCTGCATTAGTAATACTCATTTGCTTTTCAACAAAAATCGTGGTGACATAAAACTTGCACAAATTGGTTACATTTTTGCTGAAATTGATCGGCTCACAAAATCTGCAAAGCTTGGGTCATATTTACCAATGGTTTTGTGTGGAGATTTTAACTCTGCCCCTTTTAGTCCTCTTTATGATTTTATTACAAAAGGTCAGTTATATTACGATGGCTTGGATAAGGCTGCTGTATCTGGTCAAAACTCTTCATTGTCTGGATTAAGATCAAGCTATCTTATGAAATATCCAATTTTTCCAGAAGCACTTAGGCTTACTAGCAATTGTAAGTGGAGACATGGAGTTAACCTAAATGGATTTAAAGCACAAGATTTAGAGCAAACATGTTCTGAATCCATTGTTGATAAAATTATCCCAAGTGTGCAAGTGAAAACTAACGGAGAACGTTCGGGAATACTTTCCCATGATTTCAGTTTAAAAAGTAGCTATTTACACACTTTTGTTGACGGCAGCAAAGAAGTAACCACCTGTCACGACCGTGCTTGCTCTACGGTCGATTTTATCTTTTATTCTACTCGGCCAGAAGTAAAAGGCTCAAACGCGCTGAAAGATCCTACTGACTTAAAAAATTTATGGCTTTCTGGTGTATTAAGTTTACTTTCAGAATCTGATTTGAAGTCAATGGGGCAACTACCTAATAGTTTTATTTCCTCCGACCATTTGATGTTAGTTTCTTCGTTTATCCTTCACTAACTTTATAGTTTGATAAGATTTTTCACAGCCGAGTTCATGATTTCATTCATTCGAAATATTTTAGATCTTAACTTTTAAATTTTTATAAACATTCAATTGAAGCAAATAAAAGATGTTTGTTTTTTAGCTATGAGATAAATAGACAATAAGATTGTACGTGTGATTTCAATAATGCATATATTTTAACTATAAAGTTGTTTGAAATAACACTTTTACATGTATATATATATTTGAAATAAAGTTTAAGCGAAATTTTTTTTTCAATGTTGTTTTATCTCTTTTATTGTTGCTCTTATTCTTATCACATTTTTATCGGTATCCTCTCTTGTTGTTGCTCTCACACTTGATGCTTTCTTTTTTCTCTTATCGGTGTCCTTTCTTATTGTTGCTCTCGCAATTGATGCTTTCTCTTTTTTTCCTCTTATCGTTGGTTTTTTTTTTTTTTTTTTAGTCTTGTGTTGCTCTGTTTTTCATATTTAATCTTTGCTGAAATTCTCTTCTCGTCGATAAATTAGTCGCCATTGTTACTAAATAGGTCGCCATTTGTTACTAAGCATCACAATTATAACGTTAAAAAAAGGGCCAAAAATAGTTAATGATGTTCGAATGTTTTCACTTTAATTGTGCGATTTATTTTTATGACAATTTTATTACTGCAGTGTTAACCTAAAAATCACCCTTCAAATCCTTTAAATTTTGGGTTAAGTATTTTTGGAATGTCTTGTTTAAAAACTCCATACCTAAGGTTTTTGGTTGTTATTTCGTAAATGAGATATTTTCAAATTTCTTTTTAAAACAAATCGAATAATACAAGAATTTTTAATTTGAATAAAGCATATTGCAGAACAAGTTGAGGGCCAGGGTTCTACTCTTTAATATCAAAAAAAAAAAATTAAAACTTCTTGGTGCAACTATCAAAAGTTTATCGCAATTTTTATTGCTTTTAAATGACAAAACAAATGAATAATGTATATAAAATAAAGCTAAATAATGCATAAGTTCTCATTCTAAAATAAAAATGTCGAACATTTCCCTTTGAGCACAAAATGGAGAGAACAGAAGAAGCAGATGGTTTATATTAATTCTGTGGCTTGCAGCGTTTTTAAAAAACAAAACAAAGAAGGACGAAAAACGTTAGAGCTTTCTTGTTTAACAGAAAACTTTTCGACAAAAAGCGATGTCTCATATTATTTTTGATAAATGACGATGACTGAAAACTGTAAGTGTTAATCCTTCGTTAGTCCTGTATATTTATTGATCGCTCTAAAACTGACTTACTTAAAGAAAAATCCCTTTTTGAACGAGCGGATCGGCAGAGAACTTCTCCTGAAAGATATTTTATGTTAAGGATCTTTTATACCAACCGTATTTGTTATCATTATCATTTATTTTTCCCTAAGGTATTTTTCAATAGATAAACAATCAGTGACAGTTTATGTTTTATACCAACCGTATTTGTTATCATTATCGTTTATTTTTCCCTAAGGTACTTTTCAATAGATAAACAATCAGTTTATGTTTTTCTTCTTGTTTCTCCTCTTGTTTTGGACAGTTTATGTTTCTCCTTTATGTTTTGGTAGAAAACCAGTTTATTTTTGATACAAATGAAAATCTAAAAAATATGAGAATAATAGTAAATCAAAACAAAGCTTCTTGAACTTGTAAAATCTCTATACTTCATACAAGGTTGATATTCATCGAACTTCAATAACAACGATTTCATTAATAACGATTTATAAACCTTGCTAAATTTAAGAAAGATTTTCATTTTCAGATTTCGGAGTTTTTTTTAAATCATAAGATGTAAACATAAATATTCCTCTTCAGTCGTCGTTTAAAAATATATTTTACTAAATTTAATTAAATTTAGAAGCCATGTTTATTCAATGTTATAAATTTTTTATATGGAATGAAATTTTTTAATGATACCATATTTATTTTTTAGTGCCAATTCCTGCCATCGTTTTCCTATGCGTGATTTGTGGCTGTATGGTTGTTCTTGTAATTGTGTACCAACTCCTGCAAAGAGACATGTGTTGCAAAATCGAAGCCGGGGGTAGAGGCGATGAAAAAGAGAAAAACGGTTACAAGGAATTGTCGCAGAACTTTTATGACCTCGATGAAAACGAAACTTTCACAACTGATGAAGATCCTCTAAGTCGCAAAAGTAGTCGCCGCAGTAGCAGAAGAAGCAGCTGCGATATGGCTACAAGTCAATCTGGCTGTGAATTACGAATCGGTGAAGATGCTTCTACATATAGTGATCAAATCGATTCGAGAGTAAACTTAGGGCAAGATGATGCGTATAGATACGGCGGTAAAATATTCATTGAATTTAACTATTCTACTTCTACGCAGCAGATGATAGTCATAGTTATTAAGGCTTCTGATATTCCTTCAAGAGCCCGAGGAGGTTCATCAGCAGTTCAAGTTCGATTAGTTCTCTTACCAGCAAAGAATCACCGGTTTAAGACTAAAGTAAGACCTGCCTCAAATCCAATTTTTAACGAAACATTTATCTTTCAACGCATTGACCAGCTTTCTATTAATCAGTCATCTTTAAGGTTAAGAATTTACGGTCAAGAGCGTTATAACCAAGGGAGGTTGATAGGTGAGCTCATTCAACCTTTAAAAGATCTGGATTTATTGGTACAAAAATCGGAAGACGAAAGAAGAGTTTGGAAAACGCTCAAACCAAAAACTTTGACGGTAAATTTTTGTTTCGATTGATAGAAAGTTTAAAGCGAAAAAATACGCAGAAAAGTTTTACTTATACATTTTAATAACTTCGTGAGCTTCAGCTAAATTTTCAATAAAATATATTGTTTAAATTCTCTAGAGTTCGGATTCGGTGTTTGATCTCTCTGACTCAAACAGTGTAACAAGCTTTGGGTCGCCAGTCGGCTCAAACCCTTCTTTATATGGTGGAAGCGGTATAAAAAACGCCGGATACCATGGTAATACACCTGAGTTGCTTATTTCTTTGTGTTATACGTCTCTTACTGGTCGACTCACAGTTGAAGTGTTAAAAGCGACAAATCTAAAAGTTGTTCAACTTCAGCGTGCTCCAGGTATCACGTCTCTCCTCTTTTTTTTTTTTTTTTTTTTCAAAATGCTATTTTTAGGATCTTTTTACGAGGGGATTGAGAGGTCGCTTTAGAGGCGTAAAAATTCAGTTACAATCGTTTGTTTTCTTAAGATTGACAATCGTTTGTTTTCTAAAGATTGTGAAACACAATTTTAAAAAAGCTACTAGAAAAAACCTCAGCAAAAGGAAAAACTTTGACTGATTACGCTGACTGAAAAATTTAGACCAAAAGTTATTAATTGAAAACATTGACCAAAAACATTGACCTAAAAACAATCCTTTAAAACTTTATCCTTTTTAATAATTGGTGAATAATATTTTTAATTTTCTCTTAGTTAAATGAATTACTCTTTGTTTTTTTAAATCTTCTCAAATGAAAAAAATAGCAAAATCAGTTTGCAAACTCGCGCAAATTCATTTAGCTAAAAGAGTTTGCGTGTTATTATATAGATTCATACGTAAAAATAGAAGTACTTTCCTCGCGTGGTAAGAAGGTGGCAAGGAGCAAAACTACAACGCGTCGAAACATGATCGATCCCGAGTTTAACGAAAGCTTTATTTTCCAAATGTCAGAATCGGATTTGCGGGAAGTTACAATTGTGTTTTCTCTCATATATATTTCGAAAACTCGTAAAAAGAGTACTGTAGGATGGTGTGTAATGGGAAAAGAGGCGTCTAGAATCAGCGAGATTGAACATTGGGAGGAAATGATTGAGAATAAAGAAGAAAAAATAACAAGCTATCATCTTATTACTAAAGAAAACTGAACTAGGAACGATATTACCAAATATATTATTTAGCTTAATACTATATATATATTATTATAAATATCCAACATGGTATTCGAAATGAAGTGAAACCTATTTTCATAGTTTAGTCTAATACCATTTTGATTTTCTGCTTTTTTAAATATGGCTTTGAGACTAGAAATATCTTTATAAAGGCAAACATTTTTGTAATCCTTTTTTGAGATTTTCACTGTTTCGCTTTTTTATAATTTCTAAAAGTGAAAGCGAAAGTAAATATCCTTGTTGAACTTCATTTTGCATCGCTACAAAATTAGAAAACTAAAAAAAAAAGGCAATCGGAAAATTATTTTCTGTTTTGTTTTCTAATGATAAACTTTATGATTATACAAATTAAACATAAATTTTAAATAATAAACCAATAATGCATAAATAAGGGGCGGTTTTTTCAAAACTTTCGATATGATTTACACACTCTTTTCTCACACTCTCTCTTTCCTTCAGACACTTACGTCAAAGTTTCGATGTTCAACGCGGTAGGTCAGCAACTCGCCAAGAGCAAAACTTCCATCCGTCGGTCAATGTACGATCCGGACTATAAAGAAACTTTTGTATTCCAAATTATCGAGTTCGATTTATCCAGTGTTAGTCTGATGTTCTCAATAATGGTTATAAAGAAGATGAGACGGAAAGAAATTCTTGGTTGGTTTTCAATGGGCAAGGATAATACCTCGGAAGATGAGCTGAAACATTGGCGAGATATGTTATACGAGAAAGGAAAACCAGTGCGTAGATGGCACGTCCTCAGTGCAGTGTCTCGAAGCTTTGACGATGAGTATTAGAATTAAGTTTACGAGAGTTTTCAAGCCACCGCTTGCTCCACTTTAATATAAACACTAAGGTATCTTATTCCTCCTCAGGCACTTTTTTAAATACAGCTTTCGCATTTCTTAATTTAAGAATTTTACTCGTTAAAAAAAAAAAAAAAGGTTTCAAGTTATGGCATGGTTCTTGTTTACTAGAAAAAAATGGTTTTTGTAGCCTCAATTTTTGTGAGCACGTAGAAAATATCCAATTAACGAGTGTGGGGGGTGTGTAAACATACCCACACACATACATTTGTATGTATACACACAGATACTTTTAATTAGATGCAATAATTCATTTCTGGGTAACATGTAAATTATATTTCCTTAAATTTGTTTTATATTGCATTTTTTGACACCATATTTATCAATACTTAACTTATCAGTACGTTAATATTTCTCAGTGCACCCCCCGACTAATCAGTGAAAAAATCTAAGAAAAGGGAGGTGACCATGTTTTTTCCATCTGCAGAATAATAAAACTTTTGACAAAACAGAACAAAGAAGTAGTTAAAACTCATTTTTATATAAACTTTGTCAAAATAAATTTAAATTAATTTTTTTTGACATTAATATACTAAAATTCCGTAGGAAGTTTTTGAAAAATGTTAATTTTTTAACTAATAAATTGTCGCTCTTTTTATTTGTAATTATTCAAAAAAAGATGAAATAATCTTAATGGATGACTTTGTTCAAAAACATTGAATCTTTTACTTTTTTTTTTAATTTCATATTATTTGTTATTTACTTATAATTAACATATTTGCTAATTACTTTAGCAACTTTATTGCCATCCTAACAAATTCTTACAACCTTTACAATTGAACAATTAAAAACTTGATAATTGAACAGTAAGCTACAGTTTTTGGATTTTAAGTGACGCATGACAAGTGATGCAGTGACAAGGGACATTTAAGCTTATTGGTAAACGACAATAATTTGCAAGAGAAACGTAAATCTTTTCCTTTTATGTCCACAGCATTTTAGTTATATTCCATTATCTTAATGATAAGAAAAAATTAAGACACTGAACCAATTAGTTTTGTCGTTTCAATATCCAAATAAAAAACCATTTTGCATGTACCTTACCCAAAGTCTTATCTTCTTTTATAAAACGTTCAATACATTTGAGTCCATGTCGAACATAAACAATGCGTTACCTTTTAGATAACCCCATTTCTACCGCTTTTAGATAACCCCATTTCTACCGCTTTTAGATAACCCCATTTCTACCGCTTTTAGATAACCCCATTTCTACTGCTTTTTATATCAAATAATACTTCTTTTTTCAATTAATTATAACGATTATTGTCCTTTAGTGTTGAGGCCATTACTTAGTATTCAGTAATAATATTAAATGACGCAGAAAAATGATTTGTACTTTCTCATTTATTTTTGCGTAGCAAAGTTATCGTACTTCTCTAATACTTTTTAAATGTAATTATTTTAAAGTGGAGCAATAAGATAAGACCCTGCTCCTTTTAATTCAATTTTTGTTTTTTAACATTAGAGTTTTTTATTTACCACTTGAAATTTTAACCATGAAAAGTTTATGTTTCTCGTCTCTTAAAAATTCGAGTAGCACTTAACACTGAGTTAAAACTCTTAAAACCTCTTCAGTAATCGTTTACGCATCCTTCTGCAAGATTCATTTTCCCATTCCCCTTTTATGGTTGCATCATAATGATTTGTGCAATTTCCATTAAATATTTCTAAAACTTGGAAATGCATTAAAACAAAAAATGCAATTAATAAAAACTATTAATACCTATAGCCACCATAAAAATTCATAGCATCAATTCTCATTTCAGTTTTTAACACCAATACGATCAATTTCTGCCATCAATTTCTAATATTCGAACAGTATATTTCAAAGTTACAAAGCCAAAAATTATATGAAAAGAGGTGGTTCCATCTTGATTGCTACTTTATTATATACTTATAGGAAAAAATTTCACAAACCACTCTTTATTATATCATCTCCAAAATATAATTCATAATATTTTCAATTTATCATGCATATTGATGCTTAATGGCAGGATAGGTGCTTAATTGCAGGATAGTTGCTTAATGGGAGGACAGGGATGCTTAATGGCTGGTGCGTTAAGCATTTCTAGAGCTGTTATTGGTATTTTATTTTGTGTGTATTTGTTGATGAGTGTACGGGGGAGAAGGTGGAGAGGGAGGAGGTTGAGGAGGGGGTGAGGGGAAAATCATTAAACAGTAAAAATCAAATAGCAAGGACGTCTTTTTTGAGCAATGTGAAGCTTCTTAAAAATCATATTTGTCAATTAATGTGCATGCATTAATTTAGGAAGCTGGTGAGTAAATGCTTACAAGTGGCCTGAGAATATTAAAAGTGTCAAAGAAAAAGAAGAAAAACTTGACAAATTTGGATAATACCTAATTTAGGAAATAATTTAAAATATTAAGAATGATAATAAGAATATTAAACGTAATCTGTACTTTTAATGCTAAATTTAATAAAGCAATAAAAGTACAGATCGTATCAGTATAAAATACAATATTCTTTAATGAACATTTACTCTTTAATGAACACCTTTCAATCACACAATTCTATTGACTATTATAGATTAAACTTTGGTTAGAGTAACTAAGGAGGCGACACTAATTAAAGAATTAAGATATTCTGAATTCCTGTTAAAGAGGCGAAGAAACTGCCGAATGAAATTATATAACCACATTCAGATAATAGAACAATTAGGCACATTAGACACCTTAACTAAAGGTATTGATGATTCAAACAGTTTTTGTTTCTTAAAACATTTTATTGACCGACAACGACGCTTGAACCTTATCAATTTTTCTGTGATTACTACAACCAATCTCTGCAGCATGTAAACGTTTCTTGCTAAAAATTACTTTTTAAAAATGCAAGAGAAAATTGTGTGCAAGTAGAGAAGGGCCTTCACGTAGATTTGACCTCTGGCGACATTTTAATGTATCTAGAAAGACGGTCCACAACATTAAAAAATATCTGGTCAGCGATGAGATAAAAAAGCCTTAAAGCAAGGTCAAGTTTTCGTTTGCTACCAAGAACTTCGTTAAATCCCGCATCAAAAGGAACTCCTTCAAACCAATGAATAAATGTAAAACTATGAGATATTATTGATTGCATTTTTTTTTTTGGGGGGGGAGGGGGGAAGGGGGGGAGGAAGCATAAAAGCCCACCAATTATTGCAGATAAAGAAATTCAACAGAATTTCATTTCAAATGATTACGGTTAAGTAATGCTAAAAAGATGAAAATACGACTAGCTAATTCATTAGTTATAATAAATAAGGTAAGCTGAAAATACGGCAAGATGAAATTAGTAAAAGTTAGTTGTAATAGATATAAAACTGTTTTTGTAATTGCTTAAATCAGTCATGTTTACCAATGATATAAAACCGTATACACAGTTTTATATCAATTTTTTCTAAGAAATAGGTAACGATAAATTTTTTCTTTGTCTTACGCGGCTACTACCGATTATATTAAAACTCGCTCCAAGATATCCGAAGTCCATTTTTATTGTCAAAATTACTTTCTTGAATAAAATTTTTGTAAATTGGTTGAACCGTTTTAAAAAAAATTTTTGAATTGAGACTCGACTGGTTATTTTTCTTATGCTTTTTGCCATATATAATAAATAATAAACCGATTCTCTTTATCTTAAAATTGATTTCTCAGATCATTTTAAGCCTTAATATATTAGTTTAACGCATAGTTTTTTTGCGTGCAGTTTTTTTAAGCGTAGTTTTGTAACTTTTGTTACTGTTCCGATCATTCTTAAACCAGTCTATATCGATTCATTGTGCCTAAATACTTGATTATACTTGAAATATTTGATTAGATCTTTTACATTGATTGTTAGATCCCTAATAATTTGATATTAGACCATAAATGAGAATTTTTATTAAGTTTTTGTTAAGTTTTTGTAAGATATATCGTTAACTCGTTAAAACCTTTTACAACATTTTTAATCTTTCTGGTTCTCTATGAGTCTCTATGAGTCATTATTCTCTACGAACCATTGTAGTTTTTGTCGAACCTTTTTTTTCAGCCTCACTCACCTAAATTGAAATCCTAGTGACCTCTTTTACAATTTGTTCAGTAGACAAGGAAGTTTGGTAAAATCATTGGATTTTTAAGAAATTGTATTAAGTCTTGTTTCTTACAAGAAGTAAAACTGGTTACTGAACTGTTCTGTTTTTCGATTGATTCTAATTAGATTGATTTCAATTAGATTCCGATTCTCCAATTAGATTACGAATGGTTCCGATTAAATTTGATAAACTCCCATCTTCAGGATTTGTTTTTGGTATTTTCACTTTTTTCTGCGTTTACTGTTTTCAATATTCTTATCTTTTCTCACTTCAAGATTTTCCCAGGGTTAAAGGATGTGGAGCCAAAATTCAACTGCTTTTAGGCTATAAAAAAACATTTTTAGCTTATATTTTATACGTTATATATGTATTACACTTTTAAATGTGTGTATTTTAAGAAGTCTGCTTGCAAGATTAGCCTATTTGGCATGATATTTGATTGTGTAGCCCAATTTAAATTACTTTCATATTATTAAAGAAAATAACTAATAATCCCACAAATAATACCACAAATAATACTACAAATAATACCACAAATAATACCACTGTTTTAAATATTTTGTATACATACTTCTGATCTATAGACAACAAATTTATAACTTCATTCTCAAGATAAATTAGCTCTGTAATATTCAAACTGAGGGATTTCTTTAGAGAAAGAAAGACTTGCTTTGTTAATCAGCTGTCAAATGTTTTCTGTAAATCTGTTGTCATATTTTTTATCACCATCACTCTTTTACCATCATTATCCATCACCCATCATTTTGCCATCGGCTATCTTAAAATGCCTGGTAAAGAAATGTTTTGTCTCAGCATGCAATGCCTTAATCTAGCTTTCACCAATGTTACACTTTGGTCAGATTATAAATATTGCTTTCCAAAATGCTCCAAATGACAAAATCCATTTGATTTAAATCTGGTGAAGAAGGTGGCCTTAAATACTTTCCCTTAAATACTACTATATTGTCTTTACACTAATCTTGAACAATGTTTGCAGTAAATGTGGCTCCATCATGTTGGAGAGTGGTGCTAGTCTCTTTAAACGTCTTCCAAGGAATCAATTTTCAAATAAATATGTTGGTTTATTTTTACTCTTTCTTCAAAAAAGGTGAGGTTTTTTCACCTGTTGTTCCACCTGAGAAAAAAACTTCTGAGCGAAGTTTTTTTCTATTTTCTGATGAGCAAAACTTTTTTCTATTTTCTGATGAGCATAAGTTTCCGATAACACACAACAAAATTTAATTGCATCTCTTATGGCTTTTTCTTTTTCAAATCAGATTTAATCGTCTAAAAATACGTCGACTAAGAAAATAAGAAAACATTACAAAAACTAATATTTATGACGTAATTTTTCATAGTTACACATTATTATAAATGTTAGTGAAACTTTTTTTTTCCAACTCGCATAATTCTAAATCTCTGCGCTTCGAATTTGAAATCAAGGTTATTCCACCTTTAGAAATAGAGAAACCGAAACACAATATTTAAAAAATAACTAGCAGCGATTACATCACTCTCTACATTTTTTCAAGACAAAACATATACATCTTATAATGACATGATAGATTACCTAATTTATTTCATTCATTCCATTTTATCCATATTCTTGGCAAGCTTATGTTTTTCTTCGTCGTATCTGTTTCTTTTTATTCAAGCATAAAGACCAATAGAAGGATCTGTAATGAAGTTATAAATAACTTTAACCCACAATGTATGGTAAGGGATTTTTTTATAGTACCCAAGTACTATTACACAATCCCTTACCATTCATCGTGAGTTAAGGTTATTTTTTATACTTAAAGTTCCTCACGAACTTTAAGTAATATCGATTCCGGAATATTTTGAAAACCGTGATGCTCTTTATGATAACTTACATTAAACGTAACTTTATTTAAAATCCCATAGTACGAATATGTTTAAAGCCTTTCGAGTGCTTTCCTCTTCCAAATGAGGAACCTATGATCATGTAAAAGACTGTTTTCGTATCTTAAGTAATAACCAATAAAAGCATAAAAAGTAAACTGTATAAACCTACCCAAAAGAAGTCTACAAAATTGATAGCTTCAATTTTGTAGACTTCTTTTGGGTAGGTTATTTATAGACGTAAGGTATAAAAAAATTATTTCAGATTCTATACTTTCTTCCAATAAATAAAAATTCTGTCACTTTTTTCTTTTATCTAAGATTTTTATTGTAATGAGCCGATTAGCTTTCTGTCATTAACCTTTCACTGAGCCCAGCAAACATTTAGTCTAAAAAAGACGTCTTAAATAGGTCTTTTAGACGTATTAGAAGTTTTTTTTATACATCTAAAAGACGTCTTTTTTTAGACTCGATGTTTGCTGGGAGGCCCACACTTTCTCAGAAATATATCTCAAATTGTCGTTACTTTCTTCAATAATTTAAGAAAAAGACCATATTTTAAACCATCTCTTAAAGTTAGCAGTTCTGGCTCTAAGAACTTGCTTGCTGTGCCAATCAGCTTCGTTTACAGCTAAATTTAACACGATTTTTGTCCATTAAAAGCGCCCATTAATAGACACCACCAATTTCTGGCATTTAATTACTTCTAGACTAATAATAGAGTAAATATTTTAAAAAATTTTAAAGTTGTGGCGAAAAAATTTAACTATAAAGTTAACTTGAATCCTACTTTTAAAATAAGTTTAAAAAATCAATTTTAATGAAACGCCTTAACGTCGCCATTTTTTTTGGATTTGGAATGGAATGTGTCATTAAAAAAAAAAGCGATCTGAGCATGTTAACAAAGCGAAAAGTTGCAAACAGCAGCATACTTAGTATTCTTTCTTTTTCCATTAAATATGGTAAATTGCAAGCTTTATAGTTAAAAGATATTGGTAGTTTTTTACTTAAAAAGTCATTTTTGAAATATTAGAAGAGTCAAAGAATGCCTCAAAGAACGACGAGAATGTTCCCTATATGAAAGTCCTTCTGATCTTCCCATTACAGTCTTAGCTACTTACATTGATGTGGCTAAGTTTTTCTACAAGATGAGAAATAGAGAAGACGTAAAAGATAAAAATGTTATTATACAAAGAATACTTAACATTTTAAAAGAAAATTAGATTAACTGCAATTTTAAATTGGTTTTAATTCCAGAAAAAATGTTTATATGTAAAACTGTCACGATTTTATGGCAACGTCATTTCCTAAATTCGCATTAAAGTAAAACCTATCATTAGAAAAATAATGAATGAAAATGAGGAAAAACTGTTTGATCTGGTGGGACGTACTTGTAATTTGGGTAGCTTTTCTCTGTGAGTAAATTTGGGTAGCTTTGCTCTGCAAATCATATGCTCAGAGTGTTCAAATCTACATCTCTATAAAATGTACATCTCTATAAAATCTGCATCTCTATAAAATCTGCATCTCTATAAAATCTGCATCTCTATAAAATCTGCATCTCTATAAAATCTGCATCTCTATAAAATATAAAAATGAACTCCCTTGATTGGCGTAGGGAAGCCAATCAAATTGTGTAAGGTTTTTAATTGCTACAGCAATGGGACAGCAAAAACAGTGCAGATTATTTAAGTCAATTAGAGAGCTAAAACTCTTTGCTGAGTACATTCAGTGTGGTCTAGTATTAAAAACAATTTTATCAACTGATATGTAAATAATCCCCGAAATTCCTTCATTAGATATTTCTCTTGTGTAGAAGAACTATCAAGTGAAGGATATTTAAGGGCGGAGAATTGATTTAAACTGGTTTTAAACTGGTACTTAAATGATCAGATTAGTAAACGTTTCAAAACTACGTTTAAGACTTAAGATATTTTTTTATACTTTTTTATAATTTTAGATAAAATTATCTTGAGGCACAAAATTACGTAATTAAATATTCTTAAAATAAACTTTGTTATCAGTATTACATAATTAAAACCATAAGAAAAGGGTCCTCAACAATGGCAAGAGATTTCAAAAAAATATCCGAATACGATTAATGTTCTTTTCCAACAAAAAGATATATTTTGTTGATAACGAAGTTAATGCTCATCTGAAAAGAGATGACTAAAACCTCTATGGTTTGATGGAGCAAAGTCAATTTATGACTCAAAAAACATAATCACAAGTTTTTTTTATTCTTGTTAAAAAAAATCTAATAATTACAATACTAGAATTAGTGATGATTCCCAAACATAAACGAATACGAACTGCGTATATAAGTGTAATAATACGTATGATACGTAAAATTACAAATAGAGGACGTATTTTATAATACGTTTAATATAAAAATTGTGTTTATGTATGTATGTATGTATGTATGTATGTATGTATGTATGTATGTATGTATGTATGTATGTATGTATGTATGTATGTATGTATGTATGTATGTATGTATGTATGTATGTATGTATGTATGTATGTATGTATGTATGTATGTATGTATGTATGTATGTATGTATGTATGTATGTATGTATGTATGTATGTATGTATGTATGTATGTATGTATGTATGTATGTATGTATGTATGTATGTATGTATGTATGTATGTATGTATGTATGTATGTATGTGTGTATGTATGTATGTGTGTATGCATTACCAGCCTTGTAAATTGAAGAAAAAAGGCTCATAATAAATATTATAAGGATACCAGTCCAGTGTATTTAGATCATGATTGTTGTAAGAATAACCATCTTATCTTACATGAATAAAAAAAAATGCAATTATTCGAATATCAATGATATTTCACACCATTGATGTAAAAATAAAAAGAAAGTCAGTTTATATCATTAACATCATAAGTAATTCATTCATTCATCACGGTTTGTTCGTTATTTTTGATCAGAATCTACTGTATATAAGTCATTTATAACTTTACGTAATTCTATTTGAAACGTACGGATCGAGACTTGTATTGTAAAATACGTTCTCTATTCAAAATTTTACGTATGTACGTATTATAACGCTTAAATACGCAATTCATTCTTATAATTTTGTTTGGGCGTAAGTAATATGAAAAAAAAAAAAAAAAAAATACAAATACATACGTATTAAATACGTATAATTTTGTTTGGTTTACGATGATAATTTAATTTATGTAATAATAATAATAATTTATATAATAATAACTTCTGTAATAAATTCATGTAGTGAAATTAAGCATAACCTCAGTTCAAAAATTTTTTTAAAAATTACTCACCCTAACGGTGTAACGGTGTAGAGATTGCAAAACAAAAAAAAAAATACCGACAATGATTTTTAATGTCTCTAACCGACTGCAAGGGCTAACCCAACAACCCCCCCCCCCCCCCCGAAAATTCAACTACTCCACAGGCAGTTCTAGAGAAACAACTTATATAGCAACCAGCTAACTGAAAACTAACACAAAAAAAGGTGTTCGTGAGGAAATACACGGGTAGTTGGTAGTGCAAAGAGCAGTAAATCTAGCAATGAACAGGAGTGGGAAGGTGTAATTATAGCGTTACTTGTGAATAATTGTGTGCGTAAAAGATATGTCATTATAGCGTTACTTGTAAATAATTGTATGTGTGAAAAGATGTGTGAATGCCTTATAGCATTACTTGTAAATAATTGTATGTGTGAAAAGATATGTGTGAATACCTAGGGAATTAACTTGTATATAAATTGTGTTGAATTTTACAAGGATACATCGGCGTTTACGCACAACTAAAAAACGATCTTTTTTATGCGAAACTACAAGCTATTTCGGCGAAATGGCGACTAAACTTGATATAAAGTTAATTCCAGAGTTTAGTGGAAACGATCAACAGTCAGTTGCGGAGTGGCTGGAAAAGGTTGAATTGATATGTAAAGTAATTGGTGTAACCGATCTGGCACGTGTGGTTCCTCTCCGTCTCACTGATGGTGCATTCGTAGTGTATCAACAGTTAACTGATAAAGAAAATTTTAAGAGAATAAAGGAGGCTTTGCTTGAAGCTTTTGCCGTTGATGGATTCACAGCCTACGAGCAGTTTGTCACGAGAAAGCTGAAACAT
The DNA here is from genome assembly GCF_058129835.1 of Hydra viridissima. NCBI lineage: Eukaryota > Metazoa > Cnidaria > Hydrozoa > Anthoathecata > Hydridae > Hydra > Hydra viridissima. Next base: position 6,377,323 of record NW_028324303.1, read on the forward strand.
GGAGAAGCAGTTGATGTTTATTTGGCAGAACTACGAAGATTGTCTACCCTAATTGGTGGGCTACCAGACAAAGCGATCGCGTGTGCCTTTGTTGCTGGGCTCCCCGAGGAAGTTCGACGAATGCTGAGATCAAGTTCTCGTATGGACGATCTTACAACTGTTCAAATACTTGCGCGAGCAAGGACTCTGATGATCGAGGAACGGAACAACGGGATGGTGGAAAAATTTGCTGTAGCTGCAATGAAAAGTAGTGATCCGAGGTTGCTAGAAGATAAAACACAATCAGTGTGCTATGAGTGCAAACTTCCCAATCACTTTGCGAGAGATTGTCATTTAAGAAGACATAATTATCAAAACAAGTCAAGTAGAAGACGGGAGTCATTTTGATTACTCGATGCAGTAATCAAAGGACTAAACATGGGTCTCAATTGGAAGATGAATGTCTTGCATATTTGCACTGATTCGAAAGCAGTATTACATTGGGTCACCGATGCACTGACTGGAAAATCTAGATTGAAGACAAAGGCTTCAAACGAAATGCTGATTAGAAGACGGCTTCAGACCATTACGAATATTGTGGAGGAATACAAACTCAGAGTGGATATTAAACTAGTGCCCTCGGAGTCTAACTTAGCCGATGTACTTACTCGAGTGCCTGGAAGTTGGTTGAAAATGATCGATAAGCCCACTGAACTTGTTGCAGGTGGAACGATTAGTGCTTCTCTATCTCCCAAAGAAATAAACCATGTTCATAAGTCCACGGGACATTATGGTGTGAAGAGAACATTGTATTTTGTTCGTAGAATTGACCCATCAGTAAGCAGGGAAGAAGTCAGGCAAGTGGTTGAAAAATGTGTAGCCTGTCAATCAATTGATCCAAGTCCGATAAAGTGGCCGAAAGGGAAGATCGAAGTAAAAGGGACGTGGCAACGGCTTGGTATGGATATAACTCATTATGAGGGGCAACATTTTCTTACCCTGATTGACTGTGGGCCTTCACGATATGCAATATGGCGCCATCTTAAAGACCAAACTAGTGCATGTGTCATTCAGGAATTAAACGAAATCTTTCTTGAACGAGGCGGTCCAAACGAAATTCTGACGGATAATGATACAGCATTTCGAAGCACATTATTTTCGCAATTTATGAACAAATGGAACGTTAAACTTCGCTTCAGGTGCGCTTACGTTCCTTCAGGAAATGGAATTGCAGAACGGTGCCATCGAACAGTGAAAAGAACGGCGAAGAGAGTTCCGTGCAGCATACCCGAGGCAGTTTATTGGTATAACGTCAGCCCAAAAGACTGTTGTAAGTCATCTACAGCACCCGCAAATAAATTATACCATTACGAAATTAGAGTTAGAAGAATTGACGACGATAAAAACGCATATGAACCTCATGAGAAGATCACCAACAAGTTTAAACTCGGCGATGAAGTATGGGTAAAGCCCCCGGACAACCGATGTGACTCTCAATATAAAATTGGGAGAATTACAGGAATCATTTCGGAGCAAACGGTAGAAGTGGACAAAGTATCCCGGCACATACGCGACCTAAGACCCGTCAGAGTTGATAACAAGTCGAATGAGGATCTAGAAGATGATGAAGAACTGTGCGTTGTGTTACCTGAAGACGAGACAAACCAGACGCCAATGTTGCGAAGAAGCACCCGAAAAAGGATGGCACCTGAGCGATATAGTCCGTGAGGTGAAGTGGTCGTTATGACCAAGGGGGAGTGTAATTATAGCGTTACTTGTGAATAATTGTGTGCGTAAAAGATGTCATTATAGCGTTACTTGTGAATAGTTATGTGCGTAAAGGATATGTCATTATAGCGTTACTTGTAAATAATTGTATGTGTGAAAAGATGTGTGAATGCCTTATAGCATTACTTGTAAATAATTGTATGTGTGAAAAGATATGTGTGAATACCTAGGGAATTAACTTGTATATAAATTGTGTTGAATTTTACAAGGATACATCGGCGTTTACGCACAACTAAAAAACGATCTTTTTTATGCGAAACTACAGAAGGCTTTCACACTTGTCAGTTCATTATAAAAGAATGATGATCACTTATAATATAGTTTGTATGTATAGTAGGCAAGACGATTTTTAAGGCCGGAGGTTTCGAATAAAATAAAGCGATCCTACGTTCAGATTGCGAAATGAAAAGTTCAGACTGCGTTCAGATTGCGAAATGAAAAGTTCAGGCTGCGTTCAGTGTTCCACCCTAAGTCTGTTTTTAAACGAAGCCGAGCTTGGAGTGATGTTTCACCCCGAGTGCGGTTTTTCGTTGAAACTCGGGGTAGGTCATGTTTCACTTGGAGTGAGTGACTTTTTAATGCGAATTAATATTTAGAATTTCTTTTGTAGCGAGTTTTTAAATTAGTTTTACTCCTTCAAAATACAAATGCACAAGATATAATGATTTTAAAAATATTTCATGATTTAAAATATAGTTTATTATATTATAATTTTAGATATGATAAAAAAATAATCATTTGAATGTCTATGAATATGTCTAATTTGTAACTTATTAATCAGAAATAATTTCATTTAATTTATATTACGGATCAAACCGTAAAAAAAAAATTATTAAAAAAATTCAGCAATCCAAAAAGATAATTACTTTTAAAACTTTCAATATCCGCAAAAAATATTATTTTAAAAACTTTCAATATCCATACTTGGGGTATACGTGTCGAACTCGGGGTACCTACCCCGAGTTCGGCACCCCAAGCCAGTTTTGCGTAAAAACCAAACTCAGGGTGGAACAACAGATTGCGAAATGAAAATAATATGCACATTTCGAAACTATTGAAGGTATTACGAAGCGAAAGATTTCTAACAATACTTTTTTCACTTTTTTTTTTGCTGTTTCATTACAATTCATAATCTAATTATAATTTTTCATTGAAAAATTTTTTTTCGAAAAGGAATAAAGAAAATTAAAATATATTCATTTACTTTCATAAATATATAAAAGTAAATGAATGAAGTATAACAATTTTCCTTTTTAATTGTAAAATTGTATTAATTCTCATCATACGAAAATTAAGTTTCTCTTGCGTCATTCAAATAAAAATTGTTTGCGACAAATTACTGTACTTATTACAAATTATTTATATACAAATTATTATAATTAGTGCGCAAAAAAAAAGTTGAAGACACAATCTATTAATAACTTTTAATTTTTAAATTTAACATCGCGTTATCACAATATGCGATTGAACGATGAGCGACGACGAATAAGTGAATGCTATTACATACAATATTACTGTTTTTTTCTTTGATTTTCTAAAAATTAAATATTCGCATGACTAAGAACGCTGAATTTGAAACATCGGAATATAGACGTATATATTTAAGCAAATTAATGAATATTTTATGACATTAATATTTTAGTAAATTCTTCAACAAGTGGAAACATTTGTATAGGAAATTTTTTTAAGTTTCTTTTTTTTTATTTGTTTTGTTTTAAAGTTTTTTTATTCTTTATTTTTTGATTTAGATTTAAAAACGAAATGGGTTCAATACTAACCATAGTTATCCTTTTATTAACAACAACATGTATCGCTGTTGGTTTGGCGGGTTTAATTGTGGGGGGTGGTGGAAGGTCGTGGTTAAAAGCCCCTTTGCTTGATTATGGTCTATGGAGCTTCGATATACCAAATATCACAATCCGAAGGAATAATATATTACACTTCCAAGTCTCTGAAGGTAATTATACTTTTTATCTGAGGTTAAGAATTCTGTTTAAAAAAATAACATGTAAAACATCTCTTTTTCTTATTTCTCAAACGTTCTAATTTATGGTTCAACAAATTATCATATTTCTCCTCATACAATTATATTTCTCTAAATAAAATTATAAGTTGCGCACCAGTAATATTAAGGATAAAAACGCCACACAACAGCCGAATATTTAACGTCAGCTAATCTCGTAATAATCAGATAGTTTCGAAGATTACTCAGCTGGAAATTATGTTTTTAGATGGCAGCTCGTTGGATTTTTTTCTTACTAATACTCATAGGGGATTATCAAGTATATTTTCTTACTTTTTACACATCACGAAATCATTTCACAAATTAACAGATTGTTAAGCGATGATGGTCAGGCGTCAAAATATTGGCTACGCCTTGCAAATAATATAAAAACAAATCGAAAAATGTTATCGATGATCAGAGGCAAATCAAAAGATCTAAAACATAATAAAACATAACAGTAGTAAAATCGTATTCTTCGTGTATTAGTATTCAATTGGAATCATTTCTTAGATTCCTTAAAGTAGAAATAGGAAAAACGTAGTAAAATACCCCTTAAAAATCTTTTGACTTTTTAAGGGGTATTTGTTACTCACCTATAATACAAAAAGTTTAAAGGTCGACCCTGGTGTATGTTTATCCTGAAATTTTTATTTGTTCACTTTTCATTACTCCAAGCAAAGGCTACATCCAAACCTTTTCATTACTCTAAGCATAGGCTAAATCCAAACCTTTTCATTACTCCAAGCAAAAGCTAAATCTTAACCTTTTCATTACTCCAAGCAAAGGCTACATCCAAACCTTTTCATTACTCCAAGCAAAAGCTACATCCAAACCTTTGACTCTAACAAATCAGGAAATAATAACTTACTTGAGCTTAGGAAATAAAAATTTATAAACATAAGGTAGTAAATAATTTTCTTTCTAAAACAAAATACAGTTAAAGATTGTCTTTTAAACTACTTAGTATTTAATATTATCATTTCCTACTTTTGCAATGAAACAATCTACTTAATACTATGATCTCATTCCCATATATTGCATTTTGAAGAGTGCTTGATATTTACTTTTCATTGTCCTATGAGAAACAAGGATTAAAAAAATTGTCAGTATTAATCCAGCACCTTGTATTTTATACACAATATAATGTAGCTATCATATAATGAAAAAAAATAAGTTAATGGAATTCAAGGTATAAATTTCAAAAATATCTCTCTTATATTTGTATAGGTTTTATACTTGTATAGGTTTTATTTAGACCCACCACCAATTAAAACTTCAAGGTTGACTAAATACAAATAATTGATGAAAAACATTTGGATTTTGCAACTTTTCCTTGTACTTTCAAAACTTGTCTTGTTTTTTATTATTACATTTGCTAAAAAATTAAAATTTCACAAAACTTATTGTACTAATTGAAAAATAAGCAACTTAGATGTATGCATGAATACATGCATGCATGCATGTATGTATTTGCAACATATACCAAGTATATTACACAGAAAATGAATCATAAAAATTAGAAAAGATTAAGTAAAACATAAAATTCATTTTCAAGTAAAAACCAAAAACAAAAAGATAAACATAGCAACAAGACAGCTGATTTAACATATTTTCATGTAAAACTTTCAAACTAGAAAATGATTTTTGATAACTGACATTATACTTGACATGAAATTTAGATTTATAAAGATTTTGAAACAGCTACAAAATCTTTAAAAATCTAAATTTCATGTCAAATATAATGTCAGTTTGATCACATGGTTTCACCCGACAAAAAAAAAATCTTAGTTACGCTTATCGAATTTATTGCTCAAAGTGCCGTTAACGATGATCGCTCCTTTTAGTCGTGAAGGGGCGACGCCAGAAGTTTATAAAAAATGTCGGATTTTCTAATCGTACCACAAATCACTAGTTCTACAAGTGGAAAATAACAATTATCGAAGTGTATTAGACTGAACATTACTGAAAAATTTGTGCTTAGAGATCATTTTGTTTATTTTTAAAGATATTCTCCTTTTTCAGAAAAGACAAAATCCGTCATAATCCATAACGTCGTAAAAAATTAGCATTTTAATTTTTAACAACTTTTGCCTGGTTAACGTTCATTTTAGTGAATTGTTTTCCAAAAAAAGTTATGCTCAAAAGAAATGTTTAGTAGTGCAACTGAACACTGATATAAAAGCCAGACATGCCTTAAATCACCCAAGAGTACCTCGACACTCATTTTTCGTAGGAATTTTTGTCAAAATTGTTTATGGTGCAAAATGAATTATGCACCATTTACAGTTTTGAACTTCGATCATAATAAGTTCTGAGTTGATAGGTACTAGTTTTAATTTTATATGATGCTTTTAAACAAAAACTTTTTAATTTTATTTTTGTAAACAAAAATTTGGGTCGAGAGAAGTTTTAGATTGAGTTTCAGTTAAAGTTTCAGTTAAAGTAGAGCAAATAAAATCATAAGTTTAAAAATCAACATTCCGCCAGTAACATTAAATTTTCTTGTAAAGTAAAATTCTAAATATGAAACTTATTGAAATAACTTGTGTTGATTTCAGCGAAAATTGTGAAAGGATTGATCTTTTTTGTGTAGCTTTATTGATACGTATGACGAATAGCCATTTTGTAGATGGATTTTCAGATAAACAATCATGTTTATTATAAGGAGGTTAACTTAATTTTATGGATTTTTTAAGATTTTAAAATTTAACATAAATTTAATATGATTTTAGTATTTTAAATTACAATTTAGCAATTAAATCTTGCGAATTTGAACAAAAAGTTAATTTTTTAAACCAAAAATGACCAGTTTTGAACCTTCAAAAGATCATTTGCCACATGCGCTGCTTTTATTCTTTAATCAAAAGAAATCTGTTGCTGAAAGTCATCATTTGCTTGCAAAAACTTATGAAGACCATGCACCATCTGTTAAAACATGTGAATACTAGTTTAGACGATTTAAAAGTGGTGATTTTGATCTAAATGACAAGGAGCGCCCCAATGATATATAATATATACTAGATGTCTAACTTCGATCCGAAAAGTGAAGCCGTGGAAGCCATTTCTATTTCGGGCAAAAACATGTATTTTTAACTTTTATTTCGCACGTCGGATATAGATTTTGCCCTTATTACAAATGGCGGATTCAATTTATAAACAAAAAAACCGGCTTCACTTTTCCTCCATTAAAATCCCGCAAGTTAGACATCTAGTATACATAATATATCGTTGGAGCGCCCTGGTCAGCCAAAAAGGTTTGAAGATCTGGAATTGCAAGAATTATTGGATGAAGATTCAGCTCAAACTCTAAAACAATTGTCCAACGCGTTAGGAGTCAATGAAGCTGCAATTAGTAAGCGTTTACAATTGATGGAAAAGATCTAAAAAGAAAGTAAATGGATGCCATATGCAATCAAAGAAAGAGATTTAGAAAGAAGATTGGTAATGAGTGAAAACCTTCTCCAAAGGTATAAAAGAAAATCATTTTTGCATCGAATTGTTACAGGTGATGAAAAATGGATCTATTTGGACAATCCTATGCGAGAAAATATGTGGTAGACATACACTACTTACAACTATTAATCGGTTTGAATGAAGCTCTTAAAGAAAAACGACCAGATTACGCCAAAAGACACGATAAAGCAATTTTTCAGCACGAATAGATTGTCCATATGTTGCAAAATGCGTAAAAGAAGCGATTAAAGAATTAGGGTGGGAAGTTTTACCCCACCCGCCATATTCACCAGACATTGCTCCATCAAATTATCATTTGTTCAGGTCAATGCAGCATTCTCTTGGATAGCAGCATTATAATTGGTTTGAAAAGTCAAAAAGTGGCTTGATATCTGGATAGCTCAGAAAATAACCAGATAACAAAATAACCAGAAGATAACCAGAAAAACGATGGAAATTATTTTGATTAAATAAATTTTTTTATTATTTAGAAACAAGTATATTTTTTATAATAAAAAACCCTCAAAATTAAGTTAACCTCCTAATAAATTAACGTTCGCGAGCGTTTCCAGATCATTTATGTTTATACGCTTAACGCGTTTATGTTAACAATATTACTTAAACGATTTTAAGAATTATTCGTTAATTTAAAATTCCTTTTGCTTAGATGTGGTATTGGTCCTAATTATTATTGGAGCTGCATTCGCATTTATGGCTTTTTTGTGTGCGCTAACAATGTTCTGTTGTCAGAAAAATATATCTCGATGGAGGCTGGGCAGCATAACTCTTATCATACTTACTTTTATTGCAGGTGAGTTTAACGTGTTGGTTTTATCGGAGCCTTTATGAATTTTGATACTATCTGCTACTCGAGTTTGAGTATACTAATCGAGTTTGAGTATACTAATCGAGTTGACTTGTAGAGATCATAACAAACTCGAGTTTGAATTTGAAAAAACCGATATAGGTCCTATAGGTCATACAAATTATAAGTAACAAAAGCGAACTTGTTCAAAACTCTTACTTCATTTAGAATATATTTACTTGTTAACTTTAAATAGTTTTGCTAAACTTAAAGAGGAATAAAGCAAATTGAAGTATCCACTAAAACCATTTTTTAAACTATTTTTAAGTAACTATTTTGCAAACTTTATGTAGTCGGTATTATTTAAAATCAAATAACTTAAAAAGTTTAACATTTTAAAACACGCACAGTCACTACTAAACCTAATTTTCAAAAAGAATTTGTAGACAAATAAAGATATAAAACGTTAAAAAGTACTGGTAATGAATTGGAATTTAAATTAATTATATTTTGTTATAGGAGGCTGCGGATTGGCTGCGGTTATTTTCGCTGAAATTGCATTTCGATCGTCATGGAGTAATGCTGAATATAAAAGAGGATATGCGGCCATTTGTGCGTGGATCGGAGCGTGTGCGTGTTTTATCTCTCTGATACTTTCTTGTATAAATCTTTGCTCAAATTCATCCATAACGCACACTTCTTTTGCTAGTTCACAGAAAAATGGATATGCATACACAAATGAAAAAGTGTTGCAAATGGATAACTTAGGTTATCGATAGATAATCGCATAGATCAAAAGATAACTCCTTGATGTCTAATTAATTGATGATTTAAAACGACATTTTCTCAGGAGTTAGGATGGTTTTTACATCGTGTCGAAAAGATTCGAAGAACACAAGTAGTTAGAAATTTTTTTCGCATATTTTTGTTAAATGTTATTTTTATTGATATAATGACAGCGATATTTTTTAAAAAAATAATCATTTCTCGCGGAAGAACGCAGGTCTATAGTTTAAAGTATAAACTTGCGTTTAAGTCTTTATTAAAAATTGTTGCCTAATTAAAAAAGTTGTCGAAAATCTCAAATTAAAGCACAAAAATAAAAAAGACAAAAAATGTAAATTTTTTTTTATAAGTTAAAAAAAAAAGTTTTTTCGTTATAAACTTAGAATAGTTTTCTATTCGTTTACACTTTAGAATTAGAACTTAAGACTGAACCCCATTCCTTTTGCAGCGGAACCTTTTGTAGCTGAATTCATTTGAAAACCGCTGTCTTCTCCCTGAAAGAAATTCGACTTTTAAAGATAAGTAAAAGCATCGAATATTTGCTTCAATAATTCAAATCTATTTTAACATTATTCAAGCAAGTATAAAAATTATTAAAAACTATATTTGATATACGCACAAGTTTTTCATTGAACTGGCCACCTTCGGGGGGCTTAGGGCTAGCATTCTTCTTCACAGCTTTATGACCTAGTTCACTTTTAGCTGGCCATGTTGGAAACATAGAAGGATCGACAGGAAGCGGCGATTCCTAAAAAAGTTTTCCAAAATATTTTCGAGTCTAACTCAAAGACAGATTTGTACATTTTAGTAATATCGAGTCCCGTGTCCGTATCGGTTCCGCTAGATTTAGTTACGTTGGCGACAGTTTAAGGATGTGTAAGAGATAGAGTTGAGTTAGTTAAAGATACAAGAAAATAAACAGGTCTTTTGTATCAGGAAACAAAAGCAAAGGTAAAAATAATGCTAAACTTTTATAGTTTAAAATTATTTGTTGTTGATAAAATAGAAAGAAATGCATAGAATTCACAGAGTAGACCGTCACACTAAAATATCCACAAAAACGGCTGTCATATGTTAGCAATAAAAACACGTAGCGTGTTAGGAAAGAAGCTATTTTTGTGCTTTTCTTTTATAAAAGTTACGAGAAAAACTTAAATGTCTTCTAGAAGTATTAGAAAATAGAAACTTGCCGAACATATGAACAACTAAAAACATAGGCCTACGAAATTAGTAGTTCAAATCCTAGAGGATGCTAGGACTAAATATCCCAGAGTAAAATATTCCCCGTACCAGCGATAAAAACCTCCAAAAAATCAAAGGAACCTCACGAGGGTTTTGATCGCAAAAACGTTTCATCTCAAAAATTACTTTATTTCAAAATTGAATCGATGTTTCTCATCATCAAAATAATGAGGAAACTGATATAAAACCTCTTTTTCAATAAAATAATGTACAGACTCACACATGCTCAATGGAAGAAAGAAGAAACTTATAGACAAATTTAAAAAATCTTAAAAAAAGATTAGTAGCTTCTTATTTGAACTTCAAAGGTAGTGCGACTATCAGTGCAAATGTTTGAAAAATTGGTTTCTATCAAAGTTCCAAAAAAAAATTTGATAAATTCTGAGAACCAGATGATTGCATACTTAAAAAAGGTAATATAAAGAATTATACCCCAGGGTTGATCACAACTACTAAAGGGTAAAAATATATTCCTTTACTTACATAATTCACACAAGCCAAACAAACAACCTATGCAATCTAAAAATTATGTAGTAATTATCAGCCGGTATGTGGTGATAAATAATTACAACCGCTAAAACTGGGTATACTTTTCTACTTTAGGGGGAAGGATATGAGATATACACTTAGGATATTTTAAATACTTGATAGAAGCTGACAATTAAAAGCATTTAAAAGCAAGACAATTCACTAAAAATCCAAGCAAAAGAACATTTTGTAGGACATACTTGTTGAAATCAATTTCTGTAGGAATGTTTAAATAATAATACTTCATGGTTGTATTTAGAAGCAGGGCATAAGTAGGAAAGAACTGATAAAAAAAAAATAAGTCAAGCAAAACATTAACAGATTACCTCGGTAGCATTACTGTCTAAGTGTTTGTTTTTTAAAAAGTGTATTATTTGTACAAAAGCGAAGTTAGATTTTTAGATAGTTAGATAGTTAGAAGTTAGATCAGTCAGTTAGATTTACATCATAAAAATGGAGGCATAAAAGAGGATATACAAATAGAAGCATGAAAGAGGATAAGCAAACGGAGGAATGAAAGAGGATATGTAATTGGAGGCATGAATGAGGAAATGCCAATGACTTTGAGTGCCTGATTTAGGTTTTAATGTGGCATTTTGTGTTAGGTTTTAATCTGGCATTTTGTGTTAGGTTTTAATGTGGAATTAAAAGTTGGCCAATAACTACTACTAATCAAAATTCTAACATTAAATCTGGAAAATTCTTTTACGCTTCGCTATTGATACAGCGCCCCAAAGTTTTAGAAATAGCTGCTGCATCCAAAAACAGCTTAAATGTATGTTAAACTTATATATATTAATTAAAAATAAATTCTTTTAAATGGATATGATCTAACTTTAACTTTGATTTAGCTTAATTTTAATTGAGCATTTTCCTCTATTACGATTGCAGATTTTAGCTTTAGTTGTGTATCAACCTAAAGGTAAAATTTCTAAAATACTTCATATATGGGACGGATGGGCAAAAAGGATAGGCCAGGCATAAAGAATACTTAGTCTAGTTCACCACAGAATCGGTTGGCCTGAGAGTGCATAAACAACGGTGCCGATTGATATTCAAGTGTACACGTTTTCGGAAGTGATTTTGCTTCGAAATTAGTCATAAAACCACCGTAAGTACCATGTGTTAGTTTTATTGTGTTAATATTCGTCTTTCAATATTATTAGTAAAATTTGATGTTATCAGACGTGCAACAAATATAATATATCTTATGCTTTATAAACCGTACTTATTTAATTTCAAGGTTATTTCAAAACGTGCCCGACAGGCATATTGGAACCAGGTAAAAAGGGTAGTGTCCATTTTCCCTCCTTATTTAATAGTTACATATTTACACGGTGTGTTATCATACATTGTATCTATTGCAGATGGTGTATAAACGTAAGAGCACTCGAGCTAGTTGAATCAACATCTATATCTCGTGTCAAAGGTTCAATCGAGAAGCTGTTATTAGATTTTATAGTTTATCGAAAGAAGTTATAGAAAAACACAATATTTCAGTAGATATGATCTTTAACATGGAAACTGGAGTAAGGACTTCATTAACAAAACCAGCTAAAGTATTGTCGACGTATTGTGTGGAAAAAAGCAAGTTGGAATTGTTTCAAGTAATGAAAAAGGAGTCCTGACGACTGTAGTTTGTTGTTGCTGTACCTCGGAAATATTTATCCCGCCGTTTTTCATTTTTAAGAGAGAGAGTCTTAATCCAAAGCTCTTAGACGGTGGTGCTCCTGGTGCAGAAACTACGACCACCGTCAGTGGTTGGATTAATTCTACCAAGTTTTTAGATTGCAAATGTTTGTGCAAAAAGGCGCTCCACTAAAGAACATAAAGCACTTTTAATACTAGGCAATCATGAATCGCACAAAAGTTACGAAGCACTTGATTTTGCAACGAAAAACAATGTTATATTGTTGTCAATACCGTCCCACACGTCACACAAATTGCAACCGTTAGATGTTATAGTTTACGGGCCAATAAAAAAATACTTTGAGATCGAAGTTAATACTCTCCAAAAACAACATCCAGGCAGAATTATCAATCAGTATGACATTGCAAAACTTTTTACGGGCGTGTATCTGAAAGGAGCTACACTAGCAAACGTAATCAGCGGATTCCGTGCAAGCGGCATATATTCGTTCAATAGTCACATTTTGGAGATGAACACTTTGCACCGCCTGAGGTTTATCAAGGAAGTACTACAAACATTGTACCCAGAAACTTAAGTCAGTAGCACTAGAAAAGAAGAGAAAAATCAAACAGTGGCTGAGCCAAATATATTGACATTAGCCAATCGGGTCCATCAAATATTAGAATTAGAAAAACACGTGCCACAAAAGGCCCATTTACAAACAAAGACTTCTTTTGCACTGTCTGCAACGAAAAGTACAAATACCCTCCAATCGAGGATTGGATTTAGTGTGACATTTGCAGAAAGTGGACCCATGAAACTTGCTCTTCATATTCTAGCCGAGGATCATATTTTTGCGACGATTGCTTTGATTAAATATCATTATTCGTTTTGCTCGATTCACGTATTCATTTACCCGCCATATGTGGGCAAAACGGATAATCACATCTTGAAAAAGTTGTTTTATTTGAGAAAACTACTAGCTTTTTTTGTCTCATGAAGTGTTAATTAAAGTAACAATTAAAATAAATAATTTGCGTATTTTAAAAAATTTATTCCTATTTCTCATAAACTTGTTTTGTTGAAATATTCATTCATATACGATATAAACGAAACTTTGAGCACGCAGATATTTACACCAAAAAAAATGCTACTATCAAGAATTTTTACACCTTGAATGAAAAAAATTTTCATGCCCAACCTAAACTCACTAAATCTATGAAGTCCTCTTAAACCAAGATTGTCAGAAAATTGGAAGGACTTATTCTAATTTTCCGTTGAAAGAAAACTGAAGTGTACCCTTCCTAATAGTAGTTGTATTAAAGTCTGTTGGGAAGTCGGAAAAATGACCTCTTACAAATGATCTCTGCAATAGGAAAACTACACCAGAATAAAAAACGTTTCACATTGCCTTGTGAAACGTTTGAGACGCATGAAAACACAATACATAACTCTGCAAAGCTATTTTTTATTTTTCTGGAAATAAGCAGAGTGTAAAACTACAGGTTTTTACACACTTCCATTAGATCTTTGATCTAATAATACAAAACAATCCCGATATGATATTTAGAATTTCTGAATGAATTAGAATCGAGTAGCTGAATTCTTTGAACTTATCGTTTGACTAGTTGAATTGTTATCAGTATCTTTTTTACTCAGTTTGGGATACCCCAACAACAAAGTTATAACTTCAGTATTTAATTCCACAGATTTCACCTTCAGCGAATAAATTTGGACGTCACACCCCACTCAACAAAATGAATGTCAATCTAATAGACCACATCAAGTCCCTCAACCCACCAAAAAAACATTATCGAAGAGAACATGCTCCCATTTCATCAAAATTATCCATTAAAAACATGCATATGATTTCAGTTTAGAGTTCCCAGAAATTTCAGTGCGTTATAAATACTATAGGTAAGAATAAATTGAATGTTAGTTTGATTTAATTAGGTAAAGAAAAGTGCAAGGGGTGTTTATTTTATGATGAACATAAGCATGTATAGAGTGATGAAAATTTGGATCATGCTATATGCAATAAATGGAAGACACAATGAATCTGCAAGAATTAATAGATTATAAATCTTACTGTGAACTTGGTGTTAATGAGCCAATAATCTGCTTATCTGTTGACATGCAAAAGATCATTAACCCCAACTTTCAGGTTTAAAACTATTTTTTACTAAGCATTTGATTTTATTTCATAAAAGTTTGCCCCACCTGTAGGGTAGAAAAACAGATATTAACCTTTTGATATAATATGGAATTAAGGAATTGCCGGAAAGAGCAGAGGATATTGCCAGCACATATGCTAAAATTTTGAGAGATAAAAAATTGAGAAATTATGTGGGCTGATAATTGTTCTGCCTAAAACAAAGATTGGGTGCTTTACAGAATGCTCTGCTATGAAACAAACAAATGAACCAGAATGTGACATTCATGTCTGCGGATTCCTATCACCACCAAATTGAAAAATGTATGAAAAAAAGAGAAGAAAAACGTTTACAATTTTTTTACAACTTTCATCTTATAATTTCTGCAAAGGGTAGAGCTATAACCAGGGTTGTTTTGATTTAAATCGATTTAAATCATGATTTAAATCAGACAAATAAAAATCACAATTTAAAGTAAGTTTTTTGATTTTAATTGTTTTTAATTATTATTTATTGATTAATCAAATTAAAGTAAATTGCACTAGCTAAATATAACTACTGCATAAACTAATATTAGTTATAATAGTCAGATAATGCATTATAAAATATATGGTAGTCATACAAATCATTAAATTTTTAAATTTATTCTAAGATTTTTATCCATATGAGTAAATTTTTTTTTCTTGTTTTAACTTATTTACTGATTACATTAAGTTCTGTTTTTGTTACTATTTAAGTAATAAATATAAATATATTCCTTTTATATAAGAGTATATTCAAATTTTTATAAATTACAGTATTCATTTATAATTGCTTGTTATTTTTTAGTTGAAAATAAAAATAATATAACTAGATATAAAAATGTCTGGTGCCGGTAGAAGAAGAGATGCAGTTTGGACATGGTTTGAAGAAATACCTGAAAAGGGTAATAAAGCTAAATGCAAAAGCTGCGGTGTTCAAATGCAAGGTTTGGTTGCTCGAATGAGAAGCCACATAAGTGCTGGTAAATGTGATTTTCTGAAAGATGTTCAAGATGACGAAAACATTATTATTTGTCAAGACACCTTAATAAATATCAACCAGACAACTGAAGAACCACAAACTAGTCAATGTTCTATTAAGAAAACTGAACCTAGTCAATCTGCTGTAGATAAAACAAGTTTTTTGTGTTCAAATGATAAGGCAGTGACGAGACCAAGCAGTGGCAAGACAGTGACAACTAAATTGGATTCATACCTTATTAAAACTACTAAACCTGAAAAAGAAGCTATTGATGAGCAGATGATTTATGCTACTAACTCGCCTTTCAGAAAGGTTGACCATCCAGAGTTTATCAAAATGATCCATTTTTTACGCCCAGGATATAACCCTCCTAATAGAATCGATATTGGTGGAAAACTACTAGATACTGTTCACAAGAAGTTTAACTAGCTGTTTAGGTTTTCTACATGATCAGTCTGTAACTATGAGTATTGATGGGTGGAGCAATGTTCATAATGAACCAATAGTTTGTGCAACAGTAACAACAATGAATTCAGATATCTATATTGCAGATACAATTGATACCTCTGGCTATTCACATACTTTTGAATATTTGGTTGATGTTGCTGTTAAATCTATCAACAAATGCAAAAAACAATTTGGTTGTAAAGTTCGCAGTGTAGTAACTGATAACGCAGCAAATGTGTCTAAAATGAGACAGCAATTGGAAACTGGAGATGATGTTAATGTTATTACACACGGATGTTCAGCTCATATTCTCAACCTATTGGCACAAGACTTGGTAATTCCAAAACATCAAGGAGCAGATTGTTCAAGTTATTAAATATTTTAGAAACAACCATTTTGCTGCTGCTACATTCAAAGCAAAAGAGGGGCTCCAACTTATAATGCTCCAAGATGTCAGATGGAACACATTGGCTGATTGTCTTGAATCCTATCTAAAACACTGGCTGATTCTGTTAACAATTTGTGAAGAAAACAGAACAAAAATTGATAAGAATATTACAAATATTGTAAATAACCTTGGTGTAAAGCAAAGTGCAGAAGAACTGTTACAAATCCTTAAACTAATTGGTGTTGTATTAGAACTGATGCAGCAGGACAGTAGTACTATTGGTGACAGTGTAGTGATATGGAAAAATCTTCGGAGGGAATTAAGTCCTAAGCTTAGCCAAGATGCTAAGAAGAATTTATCCAAAAGAATACAACAGGCAATGACCCCAGCTCATTTTTTGGCTAATATTCTTAATCCTAAATACAGAGGTAAAGAATTAACTGATAAAGAAGTAGAGATTGGAATGGACTTTGCAGCTTCAAAGAATCCAGATTTTCTTCCACTTTTGGTTAACTTTAAAGCAGAAGCAGCACCATTTCAAAAGTTTATGTTCCATGATAACATTGCTCGAACTATTAAGCCATGTGATTGGTGGAAATCTCATAACGATTGTGTGAATCAGGAACTACTGAAAGTTGTTGAACAGTTACTTACTGCTGTTGCTTCATCTGCAGGAGTTGAAAGAATATTTTCATCATTTGGTCTTGTGCATTCAAACATTAGAAATAGACTCAGAATTAAGAAAGCAGGCAAATTGGTTTTCCTATTCAAACTATTTAATCAAAAAGCATTAGAACCAATGAATTTAATTGATTGAATCTTTGAAAATTTGTAAATAATCAACATTAAAAAAGATTTTTCAATATTTTAAATTAATTTAGTTATAATTTCATTATATTTTTAAAAACTATGTAACTAAAAGTTTATTTCTTCAAAATGTAATTTAAATCAAAAAAATCCGATTAAATCAAAAAAAATCTGATTTAAATAAAAAAAAATCAATTTTTTTGATTTTTTTTTTTTAAAAAAAATTGTGATTTTTATCAACCCTGGCTATAACAAAGATTCAAAGTCATTTTTTACAGTGGGAAAATGGAGTTAGTTCTATTGATGCATATTAACCAATTCACACTTTGCAAGAACCTCTATGCAAATGATAGCCCATATGATCCTATTTCATGGTCATTGCATAAAACATTTTTATCCTTTTATCTTCAAAATCAGGTAATGACATGGGGATGGTTACAGTGAATTGAAGTTGGAGAATGTTGGGGTTTAAGTTTGGGAGGCAAGTTGAAGTTTTTCCAGTTTTTCTTGAAAATCCTGAAATGTCACTTGCTTCCTTTTGCCATTGAACAGCGGATTTAACTGTTTTGAAACATCCCTATTCTCAGATAGGCATTGAATGGATTTTGATATTTTTACTTTTCTTGAGTCTAAAGAAATTCAGCTCCTTCTCATTTTACAAGACACAACAGGAGCAACTCTACTTTTTGATCAAGTAAATAAGCGTATTTACTACATGGAATGGTGTTACTGAAAATTGTTTGAGCATGACATTCATGCAAAAAGAAAAATTCATAAGAGCAGAAAACTGAATGGAAGAAAAAATCTTTTTTTTCACCAGATAAGAAGCATGGATTTTCATAGAAATGAAAATTTAAAAAAGTTATGAAACTGATAAAACACCTTTATAAAAAAAAGTACCCAACTGGATGAAATATCAAGTTTTATAACAACCAAAAAGGTTTTTTAAAATTGACTTCCTTGAAATAACTGATAAACTGGAAACTTTGAAGTAAACCTCTCATTCTTTTCAAGCAAATAAAAGGAATGTTTTGAACAACTTCTTTATAGTGATAACACAACAAAAATTAACTACTTCAAAGAAAGCTATTCAAATATAAGTGAATTGGTTTCACTAAAGATCCATGGTGTAGTTAATTATTTAGAAGAATTTTTGGTATAAACTTTACATAAATTTCATGGCAAGAGACTTAACAAAAAACTTAAGAAACACAAAAATTTAAGGAAAATCATGGAGATAATAGCTCTACAATTCTGTTTATAAACCTTTTAACTAATGTAAGGAAACTTACTTTAAAATAGAGATGACTCATGGCTTCATCTGCTGTAATTCTTCGATTTGGGTCATATGTTAATAATCTAAATATAAATTTTGGATTGAATACAACCATTTAGCAAATTAAAATTAAGCCATTTTTTTAACTTGAGAAAATAAATTGAGTAATTTCAAAAAACTAAATCAACAAAAACCTGTTCATCAGATCAAAACCAACATCTGTAAGAGTAGCACCAAATCTTTGGCGTAATATATTGTATGGATGATGGGCAATATTCATCTAGAATTCATTTTTTTTTTTTTTTTCAATATTTGCTCAAACTTATTTTTTAGATTTTAATAGAATTAAAAAAAATCTTTTAAAATAAAATTTCAATTTAAAAACATTCAGTTCAATAAAAATAAAGAAATCTTCTACTATACATTATTTTTTGTGGCTTTACAATAATAATTTTAAAAAATCTTCTAATCTCTTCTTTCTTTAAAGCATAATAGGAAATATCCACTAAAAGTTCATTTGTAACTTTTCACAATTTTAAAATGTTGAACTTTTCACAATGTTGAACTTGTATTTTTGAGTAAATCTTTAATTTTATCAATTTTTAAAAGTAATTTCTTTTGTAAATAAACATGGTTTCTTGAATTGCTGTTACTTAAGACTGATACAAAAAATTAAATGCTGATATTATTTTTGTTATTTTTATCAACATTAATATTACTGTTTTTATCTTTTAGAGCTCATATTAGGATCATATTACATATAGATCATATTAGAATCAAATGATAACACAACATAAAAAATCTTGAAATTCACTCAAAACTGTCAAATTTTCTGCATCTATACACATTTTTTGAAATTTTGTTTTTTCTTTAAAAAATTTTTAACAATGTTTTTCAAATACAACAAATACAAACAAATCTTAAGTATAACTAGGTTATCTTAGGATACTCCTTGATATGACCTGCATATGATATGATTATGAACTGTAAAACAAAATATGACCTGGCTAATAAAATATGACCAGCTACAAAAACTACTAAAATGTCATAAAACTGCTTGCAATTGTTCCAAACAGTTTTATATGGGAGCTTTTTAAAAGGTGCTTAAATTCCAATTATTTCAATACCTTAATACAATTTCAGATAAATAAACTTGCCTTTTGTACTTGTGGCATTTCAGAATATGCAGGTGGTCCTGGCCAAATTTTATCATTTGGTGTGCCCAACTCCTAAAAATTATCAGGTTGTTTTAAAAGTATTAGGTCATTAGAACTTGCAAAAGAAAAACTACTTTTACTCAATCATAACAATTTAACAAGATGAGATAACAAAAATCAATAAGAATTTGAACCTTAAATATGCGACTAATTTGATCCATCTCAGATTTGCCTGGAAATAAAGCTTTCATTGAAAGCAACTCTGCAAACACACAACCACAACTCCACAAATCAATTGCTGTGCTGTACTCCTGGTAAATCAATAATAGAAAAAAATATGAACTTTAAAAACTGCTAAAAAAATTAAAACATAAATCTTTCTTTAAGGATTAAGAAGATGCCTTAAATATCAAAATATATTTTCAAAGATTAAAACAATAATTACTTTGGTTCCAAGGAGAAGTTCAGGTGCTCTGTACCATAATGTGACAACAATTGAGGTATACTTTTTAAGAGGAGATCCATATTCACGAGCAAGCCCAAAATCCCCTATCTAAAATTAGTTTTATCATACATTTCAATCCAATAATCATACTGTTGACACATAACAGCCAAGATGTTGTTAAATCATACTTTTAATATCCCTTTGTGACTGAGCAACAGGTTTGACGTTTTGATATCACGATGAAGTATCCAATTATCATGCATGTGACGCACACCACGCAATAGTTGAAGCATTAATGTCTTCACTTCACCTAACAAAGCAATAAACTGTTTCAAGCTGAGCAAAAGAGAATAAATAATACAATTAATGAGTAAAGAAGAAGTTTCAATGTTAAAAGTACTGACCAACAAGAAAAGGTTGTGTCATGGTCTCCATAAGTGACTTAAGATCATGTTCCACATAATCCATAACTATATAAATTTTGTCAGTATTGTTCCCCACAACAATCTCCTAAAACATTACATTTCTCAACATTCCATAGAACAATCTCTTAAAAAATAAATACACTCCTTAAATATAACACTAAAAGTAACTAGGCAAACCAAGAATGGAATCAAGAACAACTACAAAGTAAAGACGTACTCTGACTGTTACAATGTTAGGATGCTGTGCCTTTAACAAACAGTTAATTTCCCGCAGTGATGTAATTGGGAACCCCTCTCGCTCTCTTTCCATTTTTAACCGTTTAAGTGCAACAACCTCATCTGCAAGAAAAGGGGCAAAGTAAAATCTTTTCTTTACTAAAAATATTTTGCTAAAGTTTTTAAATATATTTATAAATAAATAACCTGTTCTTCTGTCTCTAGCTCTGTAGACAACACCATAAGTCCCCTCTTCAATTCTATTTAACCAAGTGAACTCTTCTACACTTCTACACCCTTCAATAGCTGGCAAATATGCCCGTTTGCGCTGAGGAGTTGGTGATCGTTTTGGGGTAGGAGATCGACTTATTGATGGTGGTGGAGATTCGCTACCTGATCTCTCAACTGACTGGTTAGGAGATTGGCTAGGTGATCGAGAATGAACTGGAGTGGGAGACTTTGAAGGGCTCCTTGAAACAGAACCCAATGAAGAGTCAGAAGTTATTGGTTCAATGTCTCTGTCTTTTCTTACAAAAGCATCATCCATACTTGGAGACTTCTCTAACTTCACAGCTTCCTGTGGTTGGATTTCTTCAGGTGATGCAATTTTTTTTTTGTTTTTTTTTCGTTTTTGAGACTTTTCTTCACTCTTTTTATTTTTCTTTTCTTTCTTACGCACTTCACTTTTAACTTTCTTGAACAAATCTATATGATCTGTATCTTTTTGCTTAACATTATTTATAAATGGTTGTTTAGTTACTTCTCTTTCTTCTTTTTCGTATTTATTTGAACTGATTTTATTTTCACGCTCCATGTTAGATTCTCTGCTTTTATTTCTACGTTGTATATCACTACCCAGTTTCTTCATTATGTGCTTGCGCAAGTCATTTGGATCATCACTACTGCGCTTTTCACTTTGCTTGCTACGATCACTTAATTCTGAATCCGATCGATTTCTACGCTCATCTGATACATCATATGGTCGTTTCCTACTAGCTTCTTCATGCAAACTAGAAATTTTATTAGGACGATGTTCTTCAGTATTGTGAGTTTTTTCTTTAGGAAGACTTTCTTTAAGAGGGCTAACACTGTTAACTTTGCTTCGAAGTGTATTTATCTCAAGATCACTCAGATGATCAGACTCATCTGAAAGAACCAACTTTTTGTGGCTCAAAATAGTTTGTCTTTTTTGATGAAAATCTTCAGAAGTAACTGAAGGCTTTTTTTCTTCAACTTTAACAACATCAACCATCTGCAGAGATTTTGATTCACCTACAATAAACAAGCCAAGTATTTTTAAATAAATATTTTCAAACACTTATATTCAAATAAAGAATTTCAAATAAAAAAATTCAAATAAAGAATTTCACTTATTCAAATAAATTTGTACAACATTTTTTTAGCTTCAGTGATAAAAATATGATTTTCATTACCCAATCTATGCACTGATAAGGAATCTAATTACATAAGTAAAAGCAAACTCCTAACTTGCAAAAATATCCTCTGGACTGCTCATGATAGGGTTGATAATAACTTCAATTTCACTTGGTTCTGGGCTAGAGACAATTTCACCTTCTTCTGCTAAATCCCCTTTAAAGGGTCGCTGTATTGTGGACTTTAAATGACCTTAAAATTATTGAAAAAATTTACATAAAATTATTTTTTTAAATTGAACTTTGCAATCTATGTAATCTAATATTTACTAAAAATGAAAACATGTTTAAAAAGCATTTTACATAAACATCCAGTAAATTTGATACAGGGATTTACTAACAGAACAAAGATTATAACATTATTTAGTTGATGGCGAGCTGACAATAATCATGAAATGATTTGAGCTTGATTTCAGATTATTTCAATTATTAGAAGAAAGTTAAGATTTGTTATTTAAAGTTACTGAGTTTAACACAATGTTTAAAAATTGAACTCTGGAAAATAATAGTTTATTTGGTATGCCTTTCAATATTGGATTTATGAACATAAGTGCAAATTATACAATTTTGAATTACATAAATATAATTTATATAACTCAAAATTGTAGATTAGTAAGGAATTCTCTAACTTAAAAGCCTTGGGCATTTTCATAGGCTCAAAAATTGTCATTCCAAAATATATTAATTATAAAAATTGCTAAATTATTTTAAGTAAATATTCTATATTTTCTTAAACATTGTTAGTTTTTTATGATAGGTTAAAAAATTGTCAGTACCCTTTATTATACTGTTTTCAATATTCACATCTTTTTTTATACTAACTTTTAATCGGTTTGAAATTTCCTTTGAGAAGATATCATGTTTCACAGGCTATATTAGGAACTGAGTCCTAATACCCACTTAACTCATTAAGCAATTACAAAGATTTTTAATGATTTTGGTAAGTTTGATTAAGAATATTTTAAAGAAATCACCACTTAAGGATTCTTTGCTGCTGTCATTTTTGATAAAAACTAATGAATAGAAATAATTGTTAAGAAATCAAACAGGACACAAAAGATTTAATACTCTAAGTGTTCAGAAAAATGTTTGAGAGTCTTTTAGTACTTGAATTTTTTAGTAACTTGAATCTAGTGCTTGAATCAGATGCTTGAGAGTCTTCTAGTAACTTGAATCTAGTATTTGAATCAGATGCTTGAGTCTTCTAGTAACTATTTTGGTAAAAATATTGAAAAAATAAGTGACTTTAATCTTTTTTTTTTTTTAAACTTTTTTTTATTACTGGTAGTTTTACAATCTGCAAATCTTTGATTAATTTTTAAACAATTGCATTGCATCACACAATTACATCAAATTATTTTAAACCAATTGCATTGCATCAAACAATTACATCAAATTATTTTTTGTTACTTTTCTGTGTTTAGGTTTTCAATATTGGTTACTTTAATTTCTGATTCAATAAAACTATTTTGAGGATTATCAAACCATATAAAGTAAAACTTGTATTTACTAAAGTAAAGATAACTAAAAAAATAAAATACTAACAAGATTGTTTTTTTTTTTTTTTTTTTGAGTTTAACAATGTGTGAATTTATGTTCAAAACAATGATGATTAACAATTACTTGCAAAATAAATTGTAACTTTTTCTGAAAGTCACTAATTAAGGCTTACCAGTATGCTTTGTTCTTTTAGGTGGGCTTGGAGAAGAGTCTCCTTCAAGAAAAGGAATTTTATTCTAAACAAAAGGGAAAAAGACTATTTTAATTTTCATAATTTCAACTTTAAAATCTTTGATAATCTAATAATTATATTACATTAAACATCTTTTAAACTTGTTATTTGTTAGCTGAAAAAAAGGAAAACAGCCCAGGACAAACATCTATGTTTCAAAGTCTATACCAGTTCTGTATAAATATTAACTAATTTTTTACTATTCTCATAATAAAATTTTTTATAAGCTTATAATAAAATTTTTTCATTTAAACATCACAAAATAATTATTCATGACAAAATATTTTCAAAAGAAACAGAAAAGCAACCTTTTTAACATTATCTTGAACAATTATAACTGATCTTTGGTCCATAATTTTTACCATCAACACATAACCCAACCATTTATGAGCATGATTGATTTTAGTTTTTAGAGAAAAACAGCATGTTAAATATCAGTTAAAATTTTTGTTCTAAATACAAAAAGTATAAATACTTTTTTTGCTCTATTTTACAAATTTATATTTAAATATGTATCAATATTAAAGAGTGGATCATCATTAAACAGTGTTTTATAATTAAAAGGAGTATTATTATAAATATTTATATAAATATAAAATATAAATAATTTTTAATTAATATTTCTTAAAATATTCTTTTGCAGACAACTTCACTAAAAAGAATTTAAAAAATTATAAATTAAAGGAAGATCTCTAGTAAGAATGTCTCTTATAAAGTTCTTAGTACTAGAAAACATGAAGAAAACTCTTATTAAAAATATACAGTTTTCAGAAATATATTTCAAAATTAGTCATTGCTACAAAAAAGTTGATTATTATAAGTTTTATTGTATATTTACTGTCTTGAGACTTGGAAATTTACATCAAATTAGCAGAAAATCCACAAATTAAAACTTTTTTGTAATACTCACTCTATATCTAAAGGAAGATCTTATCATATCACCAAAAAATAGTAAAAAACCTTTTTAATCCTAAATTTACAACAAAGTTCTATTTATATTGTGTCTAAAGCAAGTTTGCAAATAAATACAATGTAGAATTAATATGAAGTCATCAGGGAAACAACTTTTTCTGCTTAGGAAGAAAATAACAAATAAATTCAAGATTCTTCTATGGTATGTTGTAATGATAAAATCAATGTTCTTGAACAGTGGAGTTCAGAGACATAAGGTAGCATTGTTACAGTACCTCTACTAGAACTCCATCTTTTAATTGCTTTTGTATCATTATTTTTTATTTATTGAGAACTTACCTACTGGATCAATGGATTTTTTAACTAAAATTCAAAATGAAATAAATTAACAAATGCTATTTAATTTGATCATTAGAATTAAATAACATATGTTAATTTATTTCATTTTCCTGATAAAAAGTTTGTGCTTTCTTTTTTATGTCGTTTTTTAAATTTAATAGCCTAAACTTTTTAAATTTGGTTTTCTTAAAAATCTGAAAATAAAATTTGAAAATTAAAAGATTTGTTGTTTTTATAGTCAAAGCATAATGGAAGTTAAATTTTACAATTTAATTTCAAATTTTTGAAGCTAATTTCAAAACTTTGAAAAAAAAAAAAAAAAAAACATTTTTCAAACTTCAAAAAGAAAAATCATAATTTAGAAGTTTAAAACAAAATTTAAAGAAAGTTACAATCTCAACTTTCTTTTAATCTAAGACTATAAATAAATTAAAAATTCAAAAAAAATAAAAATAATAAAAATACTTCATCAGTTAAATTATTAATAAGTTAAATATAATCTAAAAGAAAATGTAAAAAAATAAATAGAATCCATAAATTAGTAAAATAAAGAGCTTTCTGAACTTAAGGAGAAACCGTCAGATAACTCAAAGCTATTTGATTGCATATTCATTTTGAAGAGGTTTTTCACATAACGATTATATAATTCTTCTACACCATGAACATAAAGTTCTCCTAAAAATAAAAAAAAATATTCTTTAGTAAATAAAATGATCACACACCATCAAACATAATGAATTCTAAGTAGTCTACTTAATGTTTTGTGCTTAAAAGTTCAGTGCTTGAATCAGACAAAGTAAAAAGTGTACTTACTATTTGCTGTTAACCATTCTTGGACCTTGGAACAAACATTGTGAGTGACCACTTTTCCTGCAACACTTATGAACTAAGAAAAAATAAACACAGAAAGCTAAAACAATCTGAAAAAACTCAAACTATTATAATACATATTGATTGTCATTTTATAATTTTCATATTTAGTGCACACTGTGTACATAGTAAACTGTAGACACAAAACACTTTCAAACTTGAAATTTTTATTTGGAAAAGTAATTTTATTTTCTATTAAATTAACAACAGACTTTAATAAGAAAAAAAACTTAAAATGAGCTTAAAAATTTTAAATCCTATTTTCATAAACAAGTTTATCTTATTGTAGAAGACTTTGTTAAAAACTGAAAAATTTAGAAAATTTTGGATATTTTAGTATCAAAGGAATGGCCACCTAAATAAAATTTGATATAGAAAACCAAGCAAAAACCAAATATTTCAATTTTATTATGGAATAAAAGCAAAAGTCATTCAATCAAAAAATTAAAACTTTATAGTCTTTTGAAAATGGGGAAAATGATTCAAATAAAAGATTGGTTTAAACTTGGTATTCCTTTTGATAACTTTGAAACAAATTTTAAGGAACTACATAAAAATTCTTTTAACTTAAGTCTTTACAAAATGTTCACACAAAACTTTTTTCAATTACTTTAAGTTATGATCTCTTGATTAAAAACTCAAAATCTTTAATCAAAAACTCAAAATTCTAACCTTTGCATCAAAAGATTCAGGCAGAAGAGACTGGACACTAGCTGCAACTTTTTCTTTCAGGAATCTAAAAGATCAGAATGTTTTATATTTTTTTGCAAAGAAAAAAAAGATTCTTGTACATAATCTATTTTTATTGAAAATCTATCAAATTCTGTACAACAACATTTTTCAATAAAATGCAAAACCAGCTCTTTAACAGAATAAATTTTATTATTGTAAAAGCTTGTTTTCAAGAATACATTTAAAAATAAAAAGATTCTTGTTTGAAAAAATTATAATATATTATAATGCATTATAATGTAATGTAATATATTATAATAAATTAAATATATCATAATCTAGTATATTATAATATATCATATTTTATAATATATTATAATTTATTAACACATTTTTGTTTTTCAATCAATTTAATTCATGTATCAAAAATGTCCTTAAATTGAACACTAAATCAAAATATTGATAAAACTTTTACATGAACCACACTTAAGTATTTAACAAGTATTATGATTGTAGAGTTTGATTTAAAAAAACCTTTTTAGATAAAAGTCACATTTCAGAGCAACAAGCTTCTTTCCATCTTCAAAGCATTTGGTATATAAAGTTGAGTTAAGAAGCTAAAAAAATTAAAACCAGAAATATTGTCTAAAAATGACAAAGAATGCAAAGAAAAAAACTATATTTTTATGTTAAACTAATAATACATAAGTATTTAAGACACCCCATTTTTAATTGAAAAAAAGTAGTCCAATTTTTTAAAAACAATGTACTAGTACTTTTCCAACTGCTTACATTTTTAAAAACTATTTGAAAAATAAAATTATTAAATTGAAAACACATTTTTTACAATTTTTGTCAATATTTTTAAGTATATTGCTTTCCTGATTAAAGCCAAATAAATCCTTTTTTTTAGACTTATGCCACCAGGTTCTTCATTTATTCACATTTTTTTATAATTTATTCAGATGCTTCATTTCATACTTCTTTTATACAATTTGAAATTGTTAATAAAGTGGTTTCTTTTGTAACACCTTTAACTGTAAAGGGTTTATCTCCTGAAATAGCTTTTAAGATATTTTTCTTCCTATACAATTTTTTTCCATTTTTCTTCCTATACAAGTGTCACAATCCCCTTTGAGAGTCAGTTAAATAAGAAAATTTTTTTAATGTGAAAAACATTGATGTGCTTGTTGCTACTTGTTTGCCAACTTCAAAAAAAACATTGATGTGGTTGTTGCTGCTTGTTTGCCAACTTCAAAAAGAAGAAAATGTGTTTTAATACAACAGTTTTTTGATTGAATTAACTGAAATAATTATTTAAACGTATTTATGTAATGTCCTCAACTAACAAATTCAGAAAATTGACTTTGCACATTTTTTTTTATTTAGCAGTCCTTTGCCTTGACTTATTCATCAGTAGTAGCCTTGACATATACATTGGTATATAGGTATCAAAATATACTTTTAAAAGAAATAAAATTTAAAAAAAAAAATGATAATTTAAAGTAAATAAAATACCTTTAAACTATCAATATCAGTAACTTCTACATTACTTCTAAAAATGAAAATAGAAATCTCTTGATCAAAAAAAAGTAAACAATATCTCATTACTATGTGACTGACTTTCTTTGTAACCAACTCAAATATCAAATAGGCAAAGAAAAGACTAACATCAACTTCTTACTTCAAACTGAACAAAAAAACTATAATTCAGTTGATGCAGCAAAGAAAAAGTTAATGCTTTTTCAAAAAAAAAAAAAAAAAAAAAAAAAAAACAATTTGTCACATGATAAAGTTACATTCAAGAAAATACTTTTTGCAACACATTCTTTTAAGCTTTTTTAAATAATATTTTTTGCATATAGCACTTATCAGAAAAAAACATGTTAACACTTAAATTCAAATATCTATTTCATTACCTGATATCTTTTTTGATATTATCTACAACTTCCTGACAACAGCAAGGAATCAAGTCTTGAGTAAAGTAATGTTTTATATTTGCAAAATGTCTAAACAATATCAAGTATTAACTAACCGATAATAATATAAATAAACATAAAAAAGCATAAATTTGTAAAATAATGAAATCTAAATGAATCTAACTTTTAACATTTGCTTAAAAACTTTATAAGTTGGTTACTTACAATTTACAAAATATTTTTCTAATGCTAACAGTATTAGTAAAAAAACAAAACTTTATCAGTATACCTCTCTGTAACAAATAGAAGACAATCTTTTGTCCTTTTTGATAAATAGCGAAAGAAGCTGTCTAGAAGCTGATTCTAGTAAAGCAAATAATAAAATAGATTTAGCACACAGCATCATGTTTTAAATCTTGATAACTTTGTTGTTATTATTTGAAGCACCTATAAGCATTAGTACTGACCTTCAAATTTTTTGTGGTATCAAATCCAATAACAATATTTGTTCTCACAGGAGTAATCTTTCTGAATGAACCTTGAAAATACATTTAAATAAGTAAAAAAAAAAAAAAAAAAAAAAAAAAGATATTCCTAAAACTTATTTGGAACAGCACAATCATGGTTTGAGAAAATTAATACAAACACAATTTTGGTACACACCATTCAAATAAAACATTAAGAAATAAAAACAAAAAATGTTAAAATCTTTTATCAAGGGCATTATGAGAATTTGTTCTTAAAGTTAAATAGAAATTTTTTTCTTATTAATAAAACTTTGTTTATAGTGATTAGGCTTCACATTAGAGGGCACACACCATTTTTAGAACCTGTTGAAAATAGGAGGCTTTTAAACTAAGAATTTGTTTCCAACTAATTGATAAACCTTGTCAATGATCTTCCTTATTGGAACAAAATCATTACTCTGTTAATGACACACCCAGGATTTAGTCTTGAGGAAAGGAGGGCACCAAGATATGCTCAGAGTAAAAATTAAATTATATGGTTGATATAAGATATAGAAAAAGATTTTAAAAAGTGATTTTTTTTCTTAATTTATGAAGGAGACCATGTCTATGTAGAGAGATTATTTTGGCAAGAACAGAGACAGGTTGCTAGACTTAAATTTTGGGAAAAATATTTTGTTAAAAAATAATAAAAATTCAATTAATTAAAAATAAAATAATTAAATTTGTTTTGAAGACAACTATAATCTGGATATGGATTTAGACTGGGAATTAGGCCTGCACTGCATTTCTTACTTTATCATCAGAGATTTTTGTGGGAAGAAATTTATGCGGATTGAACTAACAATAAAAGTAATGATCAAAAATGATTCAATAAAAAAATGATAAATGAAAAACTTGAATGAAATGAAAACTTGAACTACAAACCTGAGCTGGGATTACTTTTCTTACTAAGTAAAGTAAATGTTTTACATTGGATTTTTTTTATTTAAAAAACAAATTATGATTAAGGCTTCAACATAATAAATATACATGATTCTGTTTGTAATAGCACAGACAAGTTACATATGTTTACTGTTGTATTCAGAAACTCTCTCAAAAGCTTTTTAGGATAGTCTGAACAATTTTGAAGTAATTTGTAATTCTAAGACCAAATACTGACTAATTACTAATAAAATTATTTAGCAATGAAAAATTTTTCCTTAACTGTTAAAAGGAACTTTGTAACAACATGGATGCAAAGGGTAAGTTTACAACCATGAGATTACCAGCAAAGATAAAAATGATCTGGATGCAACTTCTGCAAATTTGATGAAAGACTAGATTGATATTTAGTGATAT
Organism: Hydra viridissima; assembly: GCF_058129835.1. Lineage (NCBI taxonomy): Eukaryota > Metazoa > Cnidaria > Hydrozoa > Anthoathecata > Hydridae > Hydra > Hydra viridissima. Next base: position 6,407,540 of record NW_028324303.1, read on the forward strand.
CTTTATCTATCAATATATTTTAAAAAATTTTGACACTATTGACAAGATTGACTAGAGAAATCTCTTGTTGGTTTGTGTTTTTGCTCCTTGTGATCTTCATTTTTAACAATCACTTAGTAAATGTTCAAAATGTAAATGTTCAAAAAATCACTTAGTAAATGTTCAAAAAAAAACGGAAAAAAAAAAAAAAATCCCAGAATATCTTTTGAGTTTGTAACATTGCACTACGTGGATTTCCTTTTATTATTTGAGAGAGATGTTCTGTGAAGACTTTTTTTTAGATTAAAAAAGCAGTCTGCACAGAACACCTCTAGAAATTTGTTAGTAGAATCTCTGTGAATCTTCTTTCATAGAGATTCTACAAATACTTTTGGATTCTGCTAAGGTACTTTTAGATCGTCAAAATTATTTCTGTTTTGAAGAACATTTATATTATTACTTTTCCACATGAACTAATTTTTGTCGTTTAGGATACTAAACAAATAATTTTCAACTCAATTTGTAACTTAAGCTATGTGTGGCATCTTCTTTTTTATGAACATTTTATGATTTTATTCATAAAAGTAATATCTAAACAAAGAGTTTATATTTTGCACCTTTGTCTAATAAACAAAACACTAATGTTTGCTACAACTTAATGCTGTAGATCATGAAAAAAAAAAGTGTCCAGCAAACACTTTTTTTAGAAGAATCAATTTAACAAAGTTATGTGAACATGGTTAATGATAGAAAACTGAAAAGAAGAAGGATGTGCTCTTTTTTTTAACCCAATAATTATTTGTAGACATTAAATTAATGGTTATTTCATTTTATTTTTTACTTTGAAAAAACTTAATAGCTAAAAAAGCCCTTAACAAAAGATTTTTTTCACACTACATATTAGAAATCCACATTCAAAAACTTAGTTTGGGGAAGTGTTTTTTGTATTACTTTCATTTTCTCAAACTGTGAATTTATTGTACTGAAAAAATACAGAAGCAAACACAAAATTCTGAAAAAAAAAAAAAACAACTACATTTTGTTGCATTTCTATTCCCATTTGCAAAATCAAGGAGAGGTTTCTTTGTGTGACTTAAGAATGGGCAAAGTGCATAGAGAAAATTTTTGTCTACCACAACTAAATCATCAATTCCAATAACATTTGTGATAGAGTTGAACAATGACGCAGTTTGAAGGTTTAAGTGAATGTGTGGTAGTTCAAAAAGCCATCCAAGATGCAAAAGCAGAGCTAAGTTCAATAAACTAAACTTGTCACTAAAGATAAGCATCTTTTGACTGCAGTAAATTTCAAACATATAATGTAGTGGAACTTGATACTTTTCAATTTGAAATGCATATTTATCAGTCATACTAAAAAACTCCACAATCCAGGGAATAGTTATAAGTAAATGATGATTGTTATATGCATCTTCAATAAACAATTGAAGCTGAAGTGATTCTGCAATAGTATCCCGATTTTGAAATAAGTTAGTTTCTTCATGACCAACAACTTTGTAAGGCAAAAATACTAGCAAACCAAGAAACTTAGCCAATATCCTTAACTCTGAAATAACAATTTGTATATCTTGCCATAAACGACTTGCGTAATCCGACTTGTAAAGCAAACTTGATTGTTTTTCTATACCAATTGAGTTTTTATTTAAATCAGTTATGTGGCCAAATAAAATATGAATTAAATATTTGTTAAAGTAAAAACTATCAGCAATTTGAATAAACTCACAGAAAAATAATTCTGCCAAGGAGAAACTGGGCATTGGACAAGGATTTGGTGCAAGTGATGGTTGTATCAATCTGTCTTGTAAACTTTTAAACTTTTCTGGGTAGCGTTTTTTTAGCTCTAACAATGTACTATCTGAGGTGTCAATTTCAAACGGCTTGCTGCCAACAGTATCTCTACACATTTCTAAAAGCTGAGCTACAAAAAGTTTAGCAAACTGATAATGGGTATTTAGCTCATTGTTGTTAATTATTATTTGAGGAACTCTATTCACCATTAACTTTTGTAGGTTAAAATCTGAATTATTATGATTTTCTTGCCATTCTCTAACCAATGCATAAAATGCATCTCTCTGTTTGGAAAAGGAATAAAAATGTTTATCACTTCTAAAAGATTTACGATTATCAGATTCAATTTGAAAAGGAATGCCAGTTGCTGATAATTGTAAAAAATGAGAGCTGTAATCAATAGAGATATTACTGTCTGAATCAATACTATCTCGCAAATAGGTCAAAAAATCACTAGTAGCAAAAGTATGCACTCGTATATTGTCTGCTACCAGTTGCAATGTTTTTACATCAAAATAAACAAGTAACTTTTTTAATCTGCTAAGACTGTTTACAGCAAAGTAGATGCAACCAGCTACATTATCAAATGGAAAAGAAAACTTTGCTTGCCTTGTTTGGATTGTAAGAGTAGAAAATAGGAAATAAAATTCAACTGTAAAATTGGTAACAAGGTTTTGAGAACATATAAATATATAAAGCTCCACAACTGTATCCAATGCCATTTTGTTAAGCACATCTTTTTCAGTCAACTCTGTAGGACCCAAAACAGGTTTGGGAAACTCTTTATTAAATTCAGTGCTAACTGATTGAAGTTTATTTGAAACTGCTGAAAAACGTTTATTATCAATAAAAAGCTTGTTCATGGAAATATCAATTGTTGTAGTGGAATTGAAGGAATCAAAACATGAAAAATCCTCCAGTTTCACATTCTCTGATAAAGACGTTTTTCCAACAGCTACAGGTGTTGCTGTGATTCTGCGAGGACTAAATTAATAAGTCATTATATTATTTTTGTTAACACTTTTATCATTAACACCATTATAAATTTTAAATTTATACCCAAAAAAAATTAAAAAAAATTTGTAGCAAAAATACATCAAAACCAAGAGATTTTTTAGAAAACATATTTTGTTTTTCATATAAAAGTAATAACATTAAAAAAATATTTACATAACAAATTGTGAAACTTTAAATTAACATACACTTTTGATTTAACTTGCTTTGCCATTGACATTAATGGAAAATCATCAAAGCTGGATAGTTCAAAATTATCTGCTGTGAACTTTTTCTGTTTATTAGAAAAATCCTTACTTGGTTTTATAGGTGAAACTCCAGATATTTCAGTAGAAATCTGTGCAATATTGGTTGAATCTGTCTTTAGAGGAGAAGAACTACCATAGCTTAAGCTTTGAGCACTTTTTCTCTTGCTTCCATTTTTCAGCTTCAAAGCTTTAGTTATATCTTTACTTGGCTCCTTTATCTTCTTTGGTGAAAGATATTGAATATGATCGGATGGTGTTGCCTTCTCATGGATGTAAGACAAAAAGTATCTCACAAACTCAGTCCAAGATGTACAGGAACCACTACACTATAGAAACAAGTTTTTAATAATTTTTAATGACTTACTGCTGAATTTTTTTTTTTTGTTAATTGTTTAAAGCATTAAAAAAATAATTCAAAAGGTCTTAGTGAATTTAAATTAATTTAAATTATAAAAAATAAATTTAAATTAATTTAAGCGAAACAGTTTTTGATGGAAAAGTATGTAATAAACAGCCTTCAAAAGCAGAAGCCAGTAATAGATTTAAAACAAGACATCAAATCATTTTAATTCTTAATGAAAGATATTTGGATTAAACAACTGAAAGATAGGTTTAAGTTGAACAGGAAAAACTTTTCTGTATAGTTAAAAAATATTTCCTTAGTGGGGAGTAAAGATGTTGAGTCCTTTGTAAAGTAGAAGTAAATTGCACTAAACAATGTACAGCAATAATATCTTGATAAATTTTTTAGTTATCTTGATAAATTTTTTTAGGGATTAAAAAATAACAAATTGAATGTTGAACCAACATTTTTTTATAACCTTTAATAAGTTAATGTATTTTGATTTGTTTTGCATAACAAATCATAATACATTAACTTATTAAAACATAACTTTATGGTTATATTTATATATTACTGTTATATTTCCATTCTATTATTAAATTTATAGGATATTTTATTGTTAGAAAAATATTTTACAGACAGTATTAATTGTTGAGGAATTAAAAAGCATGATGAAAAAAAAACCTTTATATAAGAACCATCATGTTGAGGGTATGCAAGTAAGCTAATTAAAACATTGATGAAAAATAAAAAATCTAATAAAAAAAACAAATATACAATATATAAAAAATCTTATAAAAAATTCATACAGTAATGTAACTTCTGTTTTTAATGCTACTGCAAATGAAAGCAGCATCAACTTCGCCACAAAGAACAGCACTAAGAATATCTTCTGCCATATCATAAAGTCATACCATGTTATATGTTTTGTTATACCAAGTATGATTAGTTTAAGTCTAAAGAAAAGAATATGCTATTCACAATATTTTACTTAAATTTAAGATATAAAAGGGAAATTGTTTAGTATTTTTAAATAGATATACAAACAAACCAAGCAAATAGATATACAAGCAAACCAAGCATTTTTTGCAGATTTGAAATATTTAGAAGTGCAAATTTCCAAATTTCCAATAAAGTTTAAAAATTTTTTTAAAACACTGCGTATAAAAATGTTAATATTTATTTTCAAGCTCAAATATTTTTAAAACTCTGCTTATAAAAACATGATATTTTTTTCAAGAAAAACCAAGGTACATTAAATATCAAAAAAAAATTATAAATTTGAGGAACCAAAATCTAACAGTTATTTTAAGTGTTTAAGAGAGGAAACACTACTTTTATTATTGCTTAACAATAGCAAACAATGAAGCTGTGGATGTAGTAGGAAGAGCTTCTTATTCTAAAAAATAAAATCAATATCCTAATATCCAAAGAAAAAATATTCAAAAGGAAAGTAGAAATGCATATGAAATATACTAATCTTAAAGAATACAAGGAAAGTTGTACCTTCTTTATCACCTTTACTCACTGCCAGTTTTACAAATTCATATTTTTGCATGGTCCATTCCTATTATTAATATCAATATAAATGGTTGAAATTTGTACAGTAAATAGCTATAATTATTGTAGCTTTTCTATGTATTTACAGAAACAGAGTTTAATAACAATATATAATAATAATATACATAATATTCATAAAATGAAAAAAAGAAATATAAAATGTATAAAAAAAAAAAAAATCTTTTTTAAAATTAAAATTCAAAATATAAGATAATAAATTTTTCAATTGACAATTATATGTATGGAAAATAAATACAAAAAATGGTATTTATTTTCCATATTTATTTCTTATTAACCACAGACCTTTAAAGCAAAGACATGATCCAGTTATTTGGGATATTTTTTCAACTTTTGAGACTGTGGGTATTTTATAAAATAATAAACTAAATAATATTTACAACTACATCAACAAATAGAGTACCATAAAATCTTTAACATCAATAAGAAATTCTTCCATGCCTTTTTTGTACACCATGCCAGAATTCAAATCCTCAACCAAAACTAAATAAAAATTTTTCTTATATTAAACAACAACTAAACATATTTTAAAATGTTTATGAAAAAAAAAGGTAGACTTGCCATTTTCTAGTGTATTGTTTCTCTTCTTCCTATATATATTTAACACTGTGCACATTGTTACCAAGGAAACAGTCCACAATAAAAAAGTATTACTTTTGTCAATAAATTGACGAAATCTACTAGCTGAATATGACATCTAGATGAAATCAAGAACTAAATAGCAAGTCAAAGTTTATTTTGAGAATCAAACTGTCATATATATATGTGTGTGCGTGTGTGTGTGTTTGTGTGTGTGTGTGTGTGTGGGTGTGTATTGCAGAAGTAATACTCTGTTAGTATAACAATAAAATAGAAAAACTTTTAAATTTTGTTGTGTTTTTTTTTTTTAAAAAAAAATAGAAATTCAATTTTAATGAATCTTTTTTTAATGAATTAACTTTAATCAAATTTATGATTAACAAAATACTATTCCATTGTAAGCACAAAAAAGAAACAAAACAAAATAAATATGTAGAGTAATGTAAATTCTATTAGATGAATGGCTAATGAAAACTACTATTAAAAAACAAACAAAAGTTTTCAAAAGACAACATTTATTAGTAAATATTGTGTATACTAATGTGTTTTCACTTTAATTGTTACATCTGTTGGAACTCCAGCAGGTTTATGTTTCTGAGGTTCATTCATTGGAAATACTACTGTAAATGGCATCAGTCCATAATGCCTTGCTTTAATAATAGCTGCTTCAACTTGCTTATGTTGCATCTTGCAAATATTTGTGACATATGGACTTAAGATTTGCCATGTAAATGGGCATACAAACTGTGATAACAACTCAACATCAGTATACTGTATATCATAATCATTATTTATTTTTAATTGACAAAGTGGACAAGGATTCCCTGAGAGCATTTTTCCACCACAACGAATGCACTTTTTCCTTGGTTTTAGGGGTGCAAACTGACCTTTATAATTTCTCTTATAACCATGCCAAATTAACTTAATATCAGATCGTTTGTTAACCTCTAGTTTTGGCATATGTCCTTCAACAAAGCTTTTAATTTGCTCTGTTGCTTTATTGATTTGGAATGAGTTGCCAACAAGCAAAATGCTAGAATTTGATTCAGTTTCCAAGTTATTTTTTTCTTCATTTTCTAGAACACGAACAACTGCTCCTGTGTTCTTCCGAATTTGCTTAACAGCTTTAATACCATTTTCATCTAAGATAAAACTAGACGGAAACGCAAACTTAACAGCAGAATAATCATGAGTGGCTTGTCTAATGTTAGTTGAACTTAATGATCTACAAGCCGAATAATAAACAATACGAACTGAGAGCCGCATCCATTTATTCATGTTTTCATTAAATTTATGGTTTAGGCTTTACTTATATAACTGCATAAAAAATAGGTGTAAAGTAAGTTATAGTCAAAGTTCATTTCACATATATTGATTATATAGTGTAGCTTCACGCACACACACACACACACACACACACACACACACACACACACACACACACACACACACACACACACACACACACACACACACACACACACACACACATTCACACACAGAAACTGAAAAAATCAAAAGCTTTTTTGTTTATAAATGACAAAAGTTTAATTGACTTTATTGAATAATATGAATAACAAAAAAATAAAGAATATAAAAAATTCAAATATGATACAGAGAGTTTTTGTCTGTAAGAGACCATTAGGTACAACGGATTTGTGGCTCTTTTTTGAGCGAGGCATTTCTCTCCAATATAGGTACTTGTTTACGGGAAACAGTCCTCAAAAGGTCGGAAAATTGAGGCGCTACAAACATCATAATCAATATTATTGACAGTTTTGTGCCAGCCAACATTATAAGGCACTAAAGTTTTTCAATAAAACCAAACTGATTTTGAGAAATCGACGCTTTTTCTACTAACACATGAACTTCATTGTGTTTGTTAAATTTAAACCATGTACATGGACTAATTAAAACACATGCAAAAAATGATAAATTTCTTAATTATTGTGAAATGAGTATGGTCAAGTTTTAGAGCTTGTTTAGAAAAGTTAAGTGGACATTATTTGTTTTAATTGATGAGTGCTTTTTTTTTTCTTTTTCTTTTAGCAAAATACAATGCATTATTAGATAATTAATTTAGATATTAATACTTATATACATAGCAACTTGAAATTCATTATCTTCAACTTTTTTTGACTTCGGTAAAAAAAATCATTTAAACCCGTTTGTTTTTCAAATGGTTGATTTGTAATGATATACATGCAGCATCCTCCTCAAGACAAATGCATATACTATTTTCCTCATCTTCTGGTCGTTCCACTACCTACATCTAAGAATCATTCACGACATTGTACAGAAAGCGGAATCGGATATCTTGTTCCCAGTTCTCTCTGGCATGTTCCAGAATCAAATTTTTAAAATCATTTTTTTTTTTTTTAGCATCTGCTACTGAGAGTCCTCTCTCCACTTTATCAAGAAATGCCAAGCAATTTTTATGACCTTTTTTGACTAAAATTTGAGTAGTGCTTGTAAAATTTCCACAATTTAGTTCAACTTGAACCTTGACATTCAACAGAACTTTAACTGGTCACTTGTGTTAAAAAAAGAAAAACGTTTGTTATCTTTACAGACAAGTATTTTTTTAAAAAATCCTGTCATTTATTGAATTGTTCATTTTTAAATTTCATTGCACTCCAGACCAATAAGTAAACTTTTACAGTTCCTTTTGAACCAAAAACCTTATAACTGCAAGCGGCAGACGTTAAGCGAACTGTGTTAATTTTATCCGTGTTCGTTTTTGCAGCGCTTATGAAGCACAGTGCTGGAGTATGATGAGCTATGTTTTTTTTTTTTATTCATTTTTATTCCATCCTTACAGGGTGCGTCAGCGGTTTGTGGGCTTTTTCTTACTAATATACTTACAAAAATTTAAAGCAAACAAAAGTCATTTCTGAGAACGTTCCCTATTGTGCATTTGTAGTGGATTATATCTAGGCAGGAGGAAAGCCAAAAGTTTTTGGAAAAAAAATTGTCTTTTTAAAACTGTTGAGTCTTTATTACGTGAAAAATGGTACTTTTCACCATTTGAAGAAACATTATTAACTGAGAACACCTAGCATTATTATAGACTGAGGATTCTTTTTATAACACAAGTGGGGCACTGTCTCTTTTTGAACAATAAATTGATCAATTCTTCTGCTGATGACATAGCCTACGATAAATAAACAATGTTGATGACAAAGCCTAAGATAAGCTTTTCATCCGAAATAATTTTGACCATTGATATTACAATAGCTCTTTAGACAAGTTAGAAGCTCTTTTGGTTACTCTTATCTTAGAGTTTTAAGTCTTCTTTTGATAAGTTGACTGATAGTCCTAACAACACTGACCTTCCCAAGAGTTTTTAGAGTCCTTCTCATGGTCTTTTCATCAAATTCAAAAACTTTGGCAGTCTAAAGGATTGCTCTTAAATCGTTCTGTGAGCTTCTTGTCAACGTTTTTGTTCACAGGAGTTGGCATTTGAACCCTTTTAGCACTATCACTTTTTTTAACTTATAATTTTTACTTTTAGAAACTTCAAATATTCTGATCTTGTAGGTGAATCTTGTAGGTGACCCACGTGAATCAAGTTTAAAGCTTTTTAAATCAAAAGCTATTTTTGTTCAGTTTTTTGTCAAAACATTGATAGGCATCAAAAAAACACAAAAAATACAAAAATACAAAAGTTATGCAATTCATCTAAAAATCATTCCGCGAATCGCTGTAGCACTCTTAAGAAATTATCTTTGTTTAGAGATCCACTTCTGTTTTTTTCCACAACACAGACGTTGTAAATGCATAGTTGTTCACTGTCATATGCCTGCTAGTCAGGAACCTTTGGCAAGATTTATTTTGCTGATGATCGAAGCATTTGGCTTTTAAACCTTCTCTTTGTTCCGTCAGTAGGTCATAAAATAATATAGCTCTTTCTTATAAAGATTAATCAAGACAAATCAGTCAGCAAACATTTCTTTCTGTGTTCTTTTCAGCTTTTATTTGGTTTCTGTCTCTTTCACTAAAAGAAACTGTTTTGAAGAAGCCAAATCCTATATTGAAGTTAAACTAAGAAAATTCTTCTGAAATTTTTACAGGCCACTGCACAGTGTGGAATCAGGTGGTCAAAAATTTTTAATTTTTTATTTGACTATGGAGTTTTACTAGGAATAGATTAGATTTAAAAAATCCAAAATATAAAAGTTAGAAATCAAAATTTTCGAGAAAAATTGTAAATTATACTCTTAACGACTTTTTTTAGAAAAGCATTTGTACGGTAAAGAATAAAACTTTCCCCAGACCTCTATACATCGTTTGAACCAAAGTTAAATTTAGTGTTTAACACTTGCGCTACCAACTACGAGTATACTCGTAGTAAGTTGGCGTCATTTTTTTGCCAACTACGAGAATAATCGTAGTTATACTAACTTATTTCAAATAATATTTATGCATGACTGGCTTTGTCTCCTTTTTTCTTTTTTTTTCTTAGCTTCACATTTGGTTTCAGAAAATATTACATTCAAGTTTTTATTTTAAAAATCCAGGGAACCAAATTTAAATGCGGATAAATACAGAAATAGCTTTAAACAGATAAAAATAAAACGTTGATATTTATTTAATTTTATTTCATGAAAATTTAAGTGTAAGCCTATTCTGCTAAATGATACATTCTGAAACATTCGCCGATACATCACGGAGTTCTATTTTCACAAACAGCACATTCATATCGTGGTTCTTTGCATTTTATTTTAGAGCAGACTCGACATGGTTTGGTTGGGAATTTTTTCTTTTCATTCGTTGGTATTGAAGACAAGTAGTGGAGGCTATTATTGGTAATTCGAGGCACAATTTCATTCAAACGTTCACCCAATAAATCAGTAACAACTAATTCTCTAAACCTAAGTAAGGAAACTGTTTGATCTACCCCATATTTGCTGTTTAGACAATAAGCATTAAACAAAAAAGTATCAAAGAGATGAAGTGCTACTTTTTTATATCATCTGATTGTCTTTCTTAGGCAATCATAATATGATACCATTTGTTTCGCCCTATCTACTCCTGACATATATTGATTGTAATCTTTAATAACGTTGGGTTTCATTTTCTTCTCTCCTCTTCTGTTTGTCACTTCAATCATTTGCAACGAATGCAAGTTGCTAATCATTAGCACGTCTCTTTTATCTTTCCATTTAGTAACCACTACATCCTCTCTGCTTCTGCTTATAACGTCTCCCTGTTTTAGTTTTGCTTTTGTACACTCTTTTGGATTTGACTTTCGATCAGTTCTTAAAGTACCACAAATATATGTTTTTTGATTTATCATGTGCTTTGTTAATTCAAAGGAGTTGTAAAAGCTATCGGTGTACAGGTGATAACCTTTTCCCAGAAATTTTTCCATTAAATCTAAATATTTCCATTAAATCAAATGTTTATCGAGAGTTGTTTCGCCAGAGAAGATTTTTACTTTTAGTACAATACCATCTGATTCGCAAAGCTCATAGAACTTGATACATACTTATGTCTTTTATTTTTCACATACTTCCTGAATACAAGACGTCCCTTCCAAAGCATCATTGACTCATCGATTGATATATTTTTATTAGGACAGTAGATGTTATCCATTGGATTATTTAAGTGATCGAGAAGTCCAATATTTTTACACAAGCGTCCACTACCCGAATCTTCATTGTTAATAAAATGCCAAAACCGTAATATTAGTTGGATATTATTTCGTGACATTATTCTAGAAAATAAGGGAAATCTATAGAGACTATTCTTAGACCAATAGTGTTCTAAAGATGGCATTTTGACACACCTCATATGAAGAAGAACTCCAAGGAACTGTCGCATATCTTCTGAATTTATTGGTTTCCAATCTTTAAAATGTGAGCTTCTTCTGAGGGGACGCTGCTTATTTATTTCTTGCGTTGCGTAGCGATTAGTTTCAACTACTATAGTATTTATAAGCTCTTCTGTAACAAAAGTCTAAAGAAATCTAATGGTTTCTTGCTCTCCATGTATATCTTTAAACCAGGATTGGAAGTAAATTGAATTTGTTTTACAATATTGGGCTCATTTTTCCATTGGTTTGAATTTCTAGATGGACCACCCGTTGTTCTAGCTCTTTTCGGCGGCATTAAAAAATCTTCTGCAGTGGCTGCTAGATGAACGTCTGTGTACTGATTGTCATCACTTTCTTCAGTGTTATTATCTTCAGAACCTGATTCTGATGTAGTCAAGTTTGAAGACGTAGTAGCATAAGCGAAAAATGAATCCGAATCTTTAGTATTATTATCTTCACTATCCTCACAATCTTCCATTATCATATGTGCTGATCCAATTATGAAATATCTGTGTTGAGCTAATAGGAGATAGATAAATTTATAAATTATCTATTTATAAAAAAGAAATTACTCATCTATGTAATTTCTTTTTTATAAATAGATAAAATAATGCTGTGTAAAAAATTCAAAGTGCACACTAAAATGTTTTTTAATGTATTAAAAAACATCTTATATACTTCAAATTTTTTTTCATATTTTTAATAGCATACGGTATAATGTAGTTATCAAATATATTTTAGCTTCTAGTGTAAAAAATACAACGATTTAGAATTAAGAAAACAAAATATAAATTAACTTTTTTACTCATGATAACTGCCAATGTGCATGTGCAAAAAAATTGAAACACTATAATGATAATGTATCAAATAAGGTACATTACTACACCTTTTCAAGATGTAAATGAGAACTTGAAAGTTGTAGTTAAGAAACGTAAGATATGATTGAGAAATACAACATGTAATTTAGAAGTCGCATTAAGTAATTTAGAACATGGAAGATGTAATTAAGAAACGTAAGATGTAATTTAGAAGATGAAAGTTGTAATTGAGAAAATATAATATATATATTTCAAATTACGTATTGCAATTTCTTATTTACATGTTGGGTTTCTCAATTGCATTTTTAAAGTATCTTAATTACGTGTTGTGTTTCTTAATTACTTATTGCGACTTATAAATTACATGCTGTATTTCTCAGACACATCTTACGTTTCTTAATTACAACTTTCAAGTTCTCAATTACATCTTGAAAAGATGTAGTCACCGCAATGAGTTATACTCATTACGGTGTTACGAGTACTTCGGCACTGGAGAAAAAAATTCCTTCTCCATTGCCAAGCTACGAGAATACTCGTAGTGTTTTTTTTTTTTGTCAGTTATATTCAGAATAAAAATTACTATAGAATTATTTCAGATTAAAAATATTTTATTTATTGAAATGTTGATATCTAGCCTTGGCAATGAGAATGAAACCACGTAAAACAGCCTCGGCAAAAATTAATCATTGTAAACATTATGGCTCGGCAAAGAAATAACGCATAGCTTAAAATAGCTCGGCAGCGAACGTGTTAATCTTTTCGGCTAAAGTAGCGTGCAAAAGTTTATAAACACCTACTTTTTCAGTTTTTAACGCATAACTTTTCACAAACTTTCTCAAATAATCTGAAATTCTTACCGAATGTGCTCTATATTATAACAATTCAAAATCCATTTTACAAAATTTTTAAAAGTCACCGGTCAATTAATTTTTATTGTTTTTTTGAAAAGGTTTCCGTGCAAAAGTTTAGAAACAGTATAATAACCCGCAATTATATCAGGTTTTTGTAAACAAAAGTATTATAAAAGGTCAAATGTTTTCTGAAATTTGTTATTTGAATTAACTTGAGATATTTCAAAAGCAATGAAGTATAACTAATTGAGAAATTATTTGTGAAGTTTCATAATTCAATGACGTAGAGATATTTTAAAAGCATGGGAAAGGCTAAGGAAGTTTCAGATGAAATAAAGAAATGAATTATAAAAGGATCTCTGAACTTTACAATGTTTCTAAACCAGGAATATGTCACATTATAAAAAGGTTTCGCCAGCGTAAAACTATTGAAAGCAAGCCTCGCTCTGAAAGACCTAAAGTTACAACTGAAAAGGCTGATAGATTATTAGTAAGGTTTTGCAAGAATAATCCTCGCATGACTGCTGTCGAACTTAATTCAATTATGCATCAGTTTCATGTCACAAACTGTAGCGTTGATACAACTAAACGTCGATTACGATAAAATAATCTGTATGGTCGCCGTCCAGTTAAGAAACCTCTTATATCTGCAAGAAATTTAAGAACCAGAATAAAATTTGCGAGAGATCATCTCAGTTGGACAGTTAATGATTGGTCAAAGTCCTTTTCTTCGATAAATCAAAGTTTATGCTATTCAGTAGTGACGGAATTAGATATGTCAGATTTCCAATAGGAGACAGATTCAATCCAAAATATCAGTTATCTACTGTTAAACATTGAGGAGGAAATTTTATGGTTTGGGGGTGTTTTAGTCGTGACAACCTGGGTCCCATTCATCGCATAGAAGGTATTATGGACCAGAGAGTTTATTTAGAAATAATGAAGAACATTATGCTGCCCCATGCAAAGGACAAAATGAATCGCAATTGGATCTTTCAACAAGATAATGATCCAAAGCATTGTGCCAGATCTGTTAAAGAATATTTTCAATCAAAAAAAGTCAATGTTCTTGAATGGCCTTAACAAAGTCCAGATCTCAATCCCATTGAGCATTTTTGGAAGTACATTGGCAGGCAATTAGTTGGTAGAAAACCAACCAACAAAGACAATTTATTTGGTTTGATTAAAGAATGTTGGTGTAATATTCCTCAGGATGTTCTCATTAATTTAGTTGATTTGATGCCTCGTCGCTGTGATGCTGTTTTAAAGGCAAATGGATATGGACCAAATACTAACTTTTTTATTGAAACTATTTTATTAAAAAATTGTAAATTTTGAAAGTTTTAGTAAAAGAATAGAAATATATAATACAGAAATAAATAATAATCCAAATTCAGCTGTTTCTAAACTTTAGCACGGAAACCTTTTCAAAAAACAATAAAAATTAATTGACCGGTGAGTTTTAAAAATTTTGTGAAATGGATTTTGAATTGTTATAATATAGAGCACATTTGGTAAAAATTTCAGGTTATTTGAGAAAGTTTGTGAAAAGCTATCTGTTAAAAACTAAAAAAAAGTAGGTGTTTCTAAACTTTTGCATGCTATGGTATATTTCAAATTCCCTCGTTATTTAAAATACCATCGAAATTTAAGAAAAAATATCTTAAACTTCATCTTTTTTTACCATTTAAAAATTTGTTTAGAATAGTTTAATTGAGGCATACAGCACAATCAAATCTATGACATGTTTTCTAATTCCTATACTATTATATAATATCATTACATGATACTCATCATTATATAATGTATGCTTTTGAGAAAACCTCTCAATTCGGATTTTAGTAGTACCAGGTACAAAAATGCCATGTAATGTGTAAATCTCAAGCCGAAGGTAGAAAAGCTTTTCTTTTTTTCGATTGTTTATCAGGTGCAAAAATATTTATCGCTAAGTTTTCTCCGATACAAAAAAATAAGTGAAGTTTTATATATACCAGAAGACCTGGTTGTTTGATTCAAAAATATGTATGATTAACTACCATCAGGAAATCAGTTCAGAGAAGTTGGAGATGCATAGAAAATTGTAAATTATTTCTTGGTTTGTATGGTTTTTGGTTTATGATTCCATCTTAGGTCTAAAGTATTAGCACATGCTGTTGAAATTCTGTTGCATTCGCTTGTTCCACTAGAAATAATGGATGAAGAAGCTGCTAGAAGTCAAGAAACAAATTATATAGGAAGTATAGTGAACTTCACACTCGTAGAATAAATAGGGAAGTGAATTTAAAGACATTTTTGCACGGACTATAGTATCATCTGGCGCTCTCATTAGCTCTATCAATCTGTTAACCCGGTTTAAAGAAAAACTTAAGACTGCCATTTAACTTTCTTATGTTGTAAAAGACTTTTTAATTTTCGAAAATATTGAACACTGTGAAAACTGTGATGATAAAAATTTGGGTGAGTCAGAATAGGTTTAGTAATAAGACAATTATGTCATTTTAATGATATAAAATGTGATGTTAAAGCTTTATATTAAAATTGATTCTTTTTAAGTTATTTTTGAGTTTTTTTCGATTTTATCAAAATTTGCCTAATTTTCTCACAAACTATTTAAACTGAAAGGACGAAAATATCACTGATGCTGAGTAGCCATAGAAAACCAAACAAATGCTATAAACTTTTTACTTAACAAAGTTTTTGATTTTTGACCAGCACAAAGTACTGAAGTTCCACACTGTGCACTGCGATTGATGATTGAGATTTTTTTTTAGCATACATTTTTCAAATATTTTTTATGTTTTTAAGCTCAGATGGGAAATATTGTTTTCTAAATTTATTTCTACTATAATGGCTCTCTCTGCCTGGGAGATTCTTTAAAAAGTCTTTTACTGAGTTTATCTATAAAGACAAAACTCTTCTTATCTCTACTTCTTTTGTTCTTTCCCAGGCGTTCCATGCTAATTGACATGTTTAGCAATATTTTGGATTTTGGTTTTGCCTATTACAAGCATTTCAGAAAACTATCGTTCCAAACACCCAGCATTTGCCTATTTTCTTTTTTCATGAAATATTTAGTTTTAAAACTAGATCATTTTCTCTTTTTTGTAGGATCTGTGCTATGTTGGTTTGAACTTGTGCTTACAATACTGTCTAGATGTATGTATTGCTTCATGCTTTAAAATGAAAATGACATGTTTTAGTATACAGAGTATTCCAAATGTCACCATCTGATTAATTTGCTTTTAACTATATATTGGATTTATTAATATACAAAGTGTCAACGATAAATGAAAATTTAATACTACACTAATCGGCATTTTTTTTTTTTAATTACAATAAAATTGCAATTACAATTGGCCAATATTGCCAATCGCTTGCAATGGATTGGCAATTTATTGGGCAATAATATCGCAATATATTGCAATATTGACAATAAAATTAAGTTATTATTATTGCAATATTGACAATAAAATTGCAATAAAATATAATCAATTTGACATGCACCTAGCTTTTTGAACTAATCAAACAACACAATTTAGTTGTCAAATGCGGCAGCTGTACACCCTAGTTACATAATACAATATGCAGTGTAAGACAGGGTGTGCAGAGCAACTACATTGGATCACCTGAACAATGTTTAAAATAGCATTATAAATGAGCACAAGTACATTCCTGGAGTATCTAGACAATATATCCAGCCGCAGCGCGTCAATCAGCAGCGGCAACGCGTCCAGCAGTAGCGCGTTAATCGAATAACGTCTACGAGCAGTGCGTCCAGCAGTAGCGCGTTTTACAACAGCGCTGAAAGTTTAACATTGACGTACACTTTAAATTCATATTAAATGCTAACTCTAAAAAATCAAAACGACAACAAAATTTAGAATAAAATAGATTGTGTATTTGTTTAACACAGAAATATAACACATGCACAAAATAACTCAAAACATATTGTAAACACAAAATAGCTAAAATCGCTCATGACCCCGCACCACAATAAAAACGTCACTAATTTCTTTAGTCTTTACCAAACTATTTTTTACTACTTTTATTGTCTCGGAAAAATTGATTAATACTCGCTCGAACAACACGCCAGTTGTAAGTCTTGAAAACTTTGTCCAGTGCACCTTTAACTTCCTGCACTTCTTCTTTGTCCATATGAATGCGTGCAGTTGGTCCATTTGGTTCACAAATACGCGTGCAAGCAAACTCCTTTCCAAATCGCAAAACAATAAATTTTCTTGCGAAGCAACACGGGTCTCGTTTTTGAATGTCATTTAATTTAAAAACGGCATCAAATCCAGGATACACGGTCTAAAAATTATAATACAGATGAGTTCGAATTTAGTAAACAATCTGGTTTAGTAAACTTTGTTCAATGCACGGTCAAATTAAGCTACCTAATATATGAAAATGTGCCACTAGGGTATTGACTTTTTGGTATCTCCAGTTTCCAATATAAAAAACAGATGAACTTTGGTTTGAAAGTAACTGAAAAGTCATTGGTTTTATTTAATTTTTGAAAAAGGTCACCCACCATGACCCTTGATTACACGCTGGCTCCCATATATCAGTGAATTTTCTTCTAAAGTATATCAACCTGTGTCTCAAAAGAACCAGAATTTCATAGAGATTTCAGAAATAATAGTGGTTTTAAATAAAAATAAATTGATTAAATTTTATATATAAAAACAATTATCTAAAACTTGAAAAGGTCTTTTTTTATGACATTTTGTTTGCAATATTATTTCTTAAAATGTTTCAGTAGAAAATATTATGAACTTTGAAAACACTTTAAAATTCTAGTTCTTTTGAGACCCAGGTTGATATACTTTTGAAGAAAAAAAAATTCAATAATATATAGGAGCCAGTGTGTAATCAAAGGTCATGGTGGGTGACCTTTTTCAAAATTTAAATAAAACCAATGACTTTTCAGTTACTTTCAAACCAAAGTTCATCTGTTTTTTATATTGGAAACTAGAGATACCAAAAATTTACCAAAAAGTCAACACCTTAATGTGCCACCCTTTCCTGAAGCAATCAATATTTCCTTTTTTTTTAATTCGGTCAATACTAGCTAGTGCTGCACTCATTGGATGAGCTTTTTCCAACTAAATTACAAAAATTAAATTTGACTTACATTATCATTAATAGTTTCATTTTCTATTGGGTGTAAAATTTCAGCCAGAAGTTTGTTGGTCTTCCTTTGTTCAACGAGAAGTTTCTTTTGTTCAACCAAAATTGCTAATGTTAAAAACAATAGAGTACTTCTATGTACAAGCACAATATGGTAGAGCTTATGCAAATACAGTATTTTAACTAACCTTCTAAACAAGACAGACTGCTCAACTTTGGTGTACCACAGTGTTTGGTTTTGGGAGCATCATTATCAACATTGTCATCAAGCATGTCAAGCTTGCGCTTTTCCAAAGCCATAATCTCTACTTTACTTTTTTTAGACGATCCTTTTTGATAGTTTGAAACTGATGCAAAGGAGCCTGATTCTATAAATGAAACGAACAATAAAAATATATTCAAGAAAGTACATCAACGAAATTGTAATAATATTATTAAAATAACCTGAAGAATGGTCTTCATTAACGCGTTTTTTTTTCAGCACCTTTGATTTAGGAGTCGAATTGTATTTAGGTCCATTTAGGCCTATACGTTCTGAGACTGGTGCCATATTGTCTGAATCTATAGAAAAATACAAGAACAATTAAAAGTTGTAGTTACATACACAGAATAGTAAATTCATAACAAAAATAATATAATATTATACTTGTAATTGTCACAAGTTACCTGAAGATGGGTCTTCATTATGTTTTCTTTTTCCCACAGCATTGCCTTCAATATAATTGAGGGCAAACTTACTCACTTCATCACTGCTAGGATTTTCGTCACCAAATTCATCCATAAAGTTATCCAATGACGTTTCAAATTTACAACATTGGGTAATAGACCCCTTATATATTATGACAGCTGAAAATTTATTTGCAATGAATACATTCACTACATTTTTCTGTTAAGTAAAAAAACATTAAATTTATTTATCTACATCAATTTTTTCAACATCTTTAAAAAGTGGGCTTATATTTTAGGATGGACTTTAATTAAAGTATATAGGGTAATTGTCATCTGTAGTTGTATTTTAATGCACTTACCACTTGAAACTCAAGGCATTCAACGGATGAATAATGCTTAAAAAGTGTATTTGAAAGTGATATAGGAGGTGTATGACGCTCATGCTTCTCACAGTCCTTGTACCATAAAAGAACAAATGTTGAAGAAAGCTTTTGAGTGTCTACAAAATCCAATTTCTTGGTTCTATTTCTACCAGGATAAGCCATTATTTAATAATATAAACCTATGAAAAAAATTAAAAACAACACAATCACGATAGCTTTACAAAGTTATCAAAATATAAAATTTATAAAAAAAAACTTGCTTGTACAAAATTTATAAAAATGTTTTTGTATTAAATGCTTGCATAATTTTTATAAAAATAATTTGTTAATATTGTAAATTATTATTAAAACATTATGTAAATTTTTATGTAAAATATTATGTAAAATTTTTATGTAAAATATTATGTAAAGTTTTATAAAATTAATTTGTAAATTTGTATAAAATGCTTGTATAAAAAAACACACATGCATGGTTTATTTGTTTGTTTATCACAAAATTTACATTTAGCCACCCTAAGCATATTCAAAAAGTTCTTTCAATGGTGTTAAAATTATTACTTCTTTTGTGAGTAGTTTACTTTTAATTAATATGCATTTGCAAACTAGATTGTCAGCTGGAATAACAACAATATTTTGTGTTTGTTCAACAATAAAAAATAAGTCATCATCAATGTTAACTTTCACATTTCCAATCATATCACCAAAAGTAGATACTAACTTGCATTCCACATTTAATAGTTGTAACTGAACATGTATAACATTGTCAACTAAAGGAAAATCCAATATGATACCAAACTTATTATGTCCAAATTGACAAGTGTAGCTGTTATGTTTGCCATAAGTTTTTGAATGATAAACAATACCATGTTTTAACAATTTGCCAGGATTTAGCAATTGCAATTCTTCCTGTTCACTAATGCCAATATTTAATGCTTGACGAATTTCAGATTTTTTAGGATGATCTGTTGTTTGCAAAAAACAAGAAGCTGTTTTGAAGTCAAGAAATTTTTGCACAATCTGCTGTGGGTGACCATGTGTTCCTTTCATCATTTTTTTATAATTACTAAGCCGAGCTTCAAAACAAAACATTGAGTAATTTGTCACACTTCCATGCATTTTAATAATATCGCTAACATGACCAAGTAGATGAACATTGATAGTATTCATATATAAAGGAAGCAACTCAGACAATGATTTTTGATAAAAATTAAACAGCTGGCTAATAACTGATACTTTATCTAAACATATTTCACTGCTTGACAAGCTCATGCCAATTACTAGAGAATAGATCATCATCATGCAGTCAGGATTCAAATATGGCAGAAAATATGGAACTGCTAAGTATAAAATAAAGTTTTTAAAGTCATGGCCTTTCCAATGTATAAATGATTTAATAGTTGGTGGCTTAGGCATATTATGTGGCATTTTTTGATCAGCAAGTAAGATTTCCAGAGCATTTAATTTTGCAGCACTACCAATAAAAAATGCTTCATGTTTATTGATAACAGAAAATAAACAAATTAAAAGTTTTTTTGAGCAATTTTCGTAAAACAGATGTAACACATCAATAAGTATCATATCTGGCACTTTAACAAATGACATTTCACTAAAGATATTCAAGCCTTTAATTCCAAATACAGATACTTTTGATTTTTCAGCTAATCTAGCATATTTGGCATACATTTCAGATGTTTTAAGATTATATTTTGTATCTGAATGTGAATAAATTCTTGCTGAACCATGTTTTCTTTCAATTGTTCTACCAGGATGTTCACAATAATGACATCCAAATTCACCATTATATTGCTTGTGATTGATAATTGAGGCCACTGCAGGTAAATCGAAAACCAGACCAACAATATGAATAACAACTTGGACATTGTTAATTTCAAGGGGTATTTCAAACAGTTTTTCATTAATGCACTCCTAAAAAATAGTTAGTAATATAGTAATTATGCCTAATTGTTGTTTGTTTGTTGTTTATTATCAATACTTATAGTGGTAGAATTAATTCACTGTTCCACAGCTGGAACAGTGAAAGAATTCTACCACTATAGGAAAATCAATTAACTATAATTTTAATATAAAAAATAACTATTAATAATTGATTTACCTTCAAATAAGCATGCCAATTAGGTTTTAATGATGAGAACCATAAACCAAGAAGTAATGTATTTTCAATTAGAAACCGTTTATAAGATGGTAAATCCAAAATAATTGCATGAAATGGCCACATTGTAGTCTTTTTTTTTGTGTATGGTTCTCCACCATCAGTTGACATTAACAAATGAATATGTAAAACATTTTTAGATTTCATATTTTCGACAAAATTTTGTCTCAAAATTAAATCACTCTTTCGTTTACCCAATATAATTTCCATTTGATAAGATTTAATTGCTCCCAAATTTTGAGATAAAACAAGTTTCATTTGGCTAATAATATCCAATATAAAGATATGTGATGAACAATGAAGATTTAGTTTACATGTGTCAACTAAAGCTGTGCAGCAATCATGACAATAATATGTATGGGTTGGTTCAGTATGGGAGAATACATTTTTTTTAACAAATCTACGAATCATTTTAAGAGATGAAGGTACGTTTTCTACACACTGAAAAATCTATAAAACAAAAAATTAAAACTTTAAAAGTATAGCTATTGAAGTTTTACCAACCAACCCAGGCCCCAACCTTAGTTGAAATGAAAATAAGACTAGACAGTAATGTAGAATGTTCCTAATTAAAAGACTCTCTACTTATGCCAATTTTCTCAGACTTTTTTTACAAATTATTGGCAATGTGCACCATTTCTGATGGTAGCCAGAGCTAAACTGCCAGAGCAGCATTTTTTGCAGTGCATTACTTGATATGACAGGCTCAAAGACTAGTCTGAATAGACTGGCTGTATCCATTTTTAATGTAAATGGAGAGTTTTAGAATAAAGCCATGGCTAGGCTGTGCGTGCTGCAGCCCATACAGCCTAAGCAAATAAATTGACTAAATCCTTTCATGGAACCATTGCAATAATTAGGAAGAGAGAATGTTAACTTTAAGACTTTTTATAAATCTTCAAATATAGCAACTTTCCATGTTTAGCGACTTTAAATAAATTTATGTATTTTTACAAAATTTTTTATTTATTTGATGTTGTTAATTTATGTAATTATTAATTGATGTCATTTTATTTTTGGTGTACAAAATTGTTATTACCTTATAAATTTTTTTTTTTTTGGTGTATTGGTAAAAATTAAATAAATTTTGGCGTTGTTGATATATATTCTGTGAAAAAAAAAAAAAAAAAATATGGAATGCACCCTGGTTCAGGTTTTCAGTGGCATTTGTCTGCCCAAGACAATAAATGCATTTTGTTTTTGTAATTTTTTAAAATTATGCCAATAAACTAAAAAAAAAATAAAATTTAATACGCCAAAAAATAACTTTTAGGGCCTGAGAACACTAAAATAACCCACTTTTCAGGCCATTCAATAAATAAATATACAAAATATTTTTATTTAATTTTAATTTTATTAAGTCTCTAAGCTTGATCAGTAGCTTACCTATTGCAGAAAATTTTTGGAATAAAAGTCACTAAACTTGAAGATGTCTGAGTTTTTAAATATTTTAATCAAGGGACAAGTTGGTTGGTGATTTAATCAGCTTGGCAATATTCATTTACAAGTACATCGCACAATGTAGGCTACATTTTACATACCAGCAAAGTCTTCAAAAAACGATCAAATGCGATTTCAGTCAATGAATTGCTAATCATTAAATACAATAAGGTTAAAAACATAAACGTTTTGTTGGTGAGTGGATCAAATAAAGAATTTTCAAATGGATTACAACTAAAAAACTGAAACATGGAAGCTTTTGATTCTTCCTCAGGCTCAGATACTACAATTTCTTCTGTTTCGTGGGTAAATCTACCATTGTTAACATTATCATCCGTATCGCTACCGTCGGACTGAGAACTACTTTTAATGATGTCCTCTTCAGAAGACGTAGACTCAGCTGTAGAGTGTAAAATTCTTCTTTCGTACTTTCTATTAAAAAAGTTTCGTTTCATTGCGCAAATAAAATTTTAACAAATTTTCCAACCAGACAGGTTCGTTCCGCGCATGTACAAAACGCCACTTTGAACATTAAAATCATTCAAAGTCGTTAAAACCGATAAAAATAATTCCACATTAACTTGCAATAAATCCATATTATACAGTTGCAATAATATTGCAATAATATTGTAATATTTTAACAACAACCTTGTTACTGCTTATTAACACATTAAACGTATGTAAAACAAAAAAATGACAAGGGTAATTAGAAAAGCATCGGAATTATTTTTATTTAAGTGCATTTAAATTACATTTAAAAACACATTGCATTTTTAAAATTTTGTTGCATTTTTAGTTGTCAATTTATTAAGCAATTTGTAGCAATTTTAATTGAAAACGCAATAATATTGCAATATGTTGTAATATAACGCAATATATGTTGATCAGTGTAATAATCTTTTTATACAAATTTATAAAAATCATGTTTAATAAATGGACCCCATAAAAGCTCTGGCATATTTAGGCTTTATTTATCGTATTTTCTATAACAAAACGCAGCAAATCCTATAATATGTTTACAATTTTGGCTTTAATTTTTCGTTTTAACTGACCTACATAGAAAAATGTTCGGAGCTGTTAAATCAGGTGACCATGCAGTCCAATTAAAATCACTTCATTCGGAAATGATTTGATTAGGATAAATCTGCCGCAATTCATCCATTGTTTCTCAAGCAGCATAATTTGCCATTAATTTTTTGCCAAAATTCCCCAGAAACAAGAATTTTGTTTATATACTGTTCTATTCAGCTAAAAATGAGCTTCAGAGTTTTGAAGCAAAATCTGAAATTTCATTATGTTTTAGAGTGTTGGTTTTTCCACAAGATTCGGTGCAGTGATGTTGCGCTTTTCTTTTGATTTATATATCTGGATCTTCTTGCACACACTCAACAACAAATTCTAAATTTTTTGATGAACACCATGCCCGTGGACTGCTCATAAGTTATCAAACGTTATCCCTATTTCTTTGAATCAAATCACTAACTGCCAAATTGTTGATGAAAATAGAGGAATTTGTCTCGGAAAAAGTTTTCAAAACTCATGTTGTGTTGAAATAATTAAATTATTATTTCAGTACTATTATAGCATGTTGTTGTGGAGTGTAATTATCCATTTTATCTCAAATCGTCTAAAAGAAAAAATGATAAGTTTAGAAATTATAACCAAAATAGGTGAGATGGGGACTTTTTGGACACCCTGTAAATTTTTGGAACACCATATAAATTTTAGACAGCGATAATTTTGCGAACCTTAATAAATAGATATCTAGCTTTAAAATGATCAATATCTAAAAACACTGGAATAGCATGTATAGCCAACACTTTGCAAAAAGAGAAAACAAGCAGTGAGGGCAATAAGCAATAGAGGACTTTTAACAATTAAAGGATAATGAAATTCCAACTACAACCTACTATATTTTGTTATTAGATCAGTTTCTTAACTTGTTCTAAACTAGTTAAAAAAATTTTTCTTCCAAATTTTCTTTAAAAGATATCGCCTTCAAACAAACGGGCTGCTCAACCTGACTCTACAGGACAAGCTGAGCAACTGTATAGGGCAAGTTGAGCAAAAAATGGAACTTGGGTAAATCTTCAATAAAACCTCTGAATAGCTGAATAACAAATGAACTATTTCAATATTGGGCAGATTTTCTTTAACAAACTTCTTTTAAAACTAATAATGCTGCCACTCTTGACAGGGTTTTTTTTTTATACAACTATGTGTATCCAATCTTGCATAGGTCATATTGAGATTGTGCAAGCTGTATTAAAAATCTAATCTTATCATTTAAGTATTAGTTAATTAACGTAATTGCAGCTACATAAAGCAGAAACAGTTGCAATTAGAAAATCTAGTACCTGTAATAGCTATTTAATTTCTTAAAGAAACTTTTATGAAGAATATTTTCCACCAGTATATCCTGTTTTCTTGATAAACTGATTATATTTTGAAGCTGTATCACTTGGACAGATTGTTTTCCCAATACTCGTTGCCACTTGATGTTTAAATGTTTTAGTAAACATTCGTTTGATAAACATTTTAACGTGAGAATAATCATCATAAGTTATCATCATCATAATGATAACAATCGTCTTATCCAAATTTTATCATATTGTAATCCTAATTGAAACCTACCCTTAAAATCCCACTTACAACCTGACTGATTTTTAAACTGAAAATAGAAGAAAGTTCAAAGGTTCCTAGAATAAACAATTTTAAACAAATTTAGATAAAATAGAGAATGCTGGAAAATTGTCTATCGATGATGCTTCTTATACTTCATTTAACTTGATATACAACATTTTGCAAGTTCGATTTCAATACACATCAAAATATGAACTGATTTAAAGTTTCAGATTTCTTCCTATTTTTAGTTACGTAAGCAGGCAGTTTCGCCAATTTATGTTAAACCTTTCTAGTTTGCACTTGTGCAAGATTCTCTTAACATGTGGGGCGTAGTTATACCAGTTCTTATTTATTTTAAATCACGCTAAATTTATGCTCTGTATCACTTTCGCTCTTACTAAATTCACAAGTATTACAAGTGTAACAAGATTGTTTACATCAAATTATAAAAGCACGTCCCATTTTCGTTCTCTCAAACTTTCTAAAAAAAAATTCCAAAAACAAAATAAGAGTTAATTTAAATTGTCTTTGGGATACCGAGGTCAGTCAGAAGCATTTAAGCAAGGATTTGCGGACAGTTATGCTGATGATCGCAACTTATGTTAATTACCCAGATGACAAATTCATCATCTGCAAATTTTTTTTTTTTTCTAAAGAAAAAGCTATCGAACGGAACCGAAAATTCGAACGTTAAAGTTAAAACTGCAAGCGAAAGATGTCATTAAATTATTTTCGCACTTTTCCATTGTTTATCTTCGTCGGTTAATCTTGAGCAAAAAATTGGTGAAACGAGGTATGCTTTTACATGTTATATTTAAAATTACCTTCAGACATAGGTCTGAAAGTAATTTTACAAGGTATTAATTGTGGGTTTGTGTTTATATATTTTTCATTATCATCTTTCACATGGTAAATTGAAGCTACTAATAAAACAGATTGGAGTTTATGTTTAACAAGTGTCTATGAACGAAAACTATTGCTTTTACACATCATTTTCCAGCATTTAAAATGGACATTTACAGTTTAAATATGCGCTTATTGCATCTAGTATAAATGAAAAAAATCCCCTCCCCTCCTATTTTATTTAAAGAGTAGTTTAATAGACAATGTTCAACACAAGAAATGGAAAAACAAACGAGTGCTTTCAATACAATTTTTCTTTGTTTTCGAACCAAAAAATTAATTAGAATTTTATTGTGTAAGTGGCATGAACTTGTATAAAGATAAGTAAATTATTACTAAAACAATCTTAAGATTAGAGAAATTAAAAGTGTTTAGAAATACGATCTTGCACCATTTTACGTCCAAAAAAAAAGTACCACTCTGCCTCCATCCCTAAATACAACTTCGGATGGCCTCCCCTATATATAAAGCACTCCGCATTCCGTTAACAGGAGTGATTTTTCTGGTTAAAAGGTCCCAAAATATTTCTATAAATAATTATTTTGGTAATAAAACTACAAAGATTCCGATTCGTACGTGTGACATAACGATTTACTCTGTCATCGATAAATCTAGAAAAATTTTGTATAAGATCCTTTGTTAATTGTCATCAAATCCATGTTAAAAACGAATATGTAAATTACGCGAGTGAAAGTTCTATGAATAATATACATAGTGATACAATAGTAATAAGTAAAGCGAATATTATATACAAGATACAAATATTCTGAACGCCAGGGTGGCAATAATAAAGTTTAAGAATATGAATCAAAATATCATTAAAGCAATATTTCCGGATAATGAAAAAAAAGATATTCTACATATCTTGATAAAGAAGCCATTGATGAAACATAATGATATAAACAAATACTAAAGAGAGTGAACTTCCTTGGATTTTTACATAGCTTAAATAAACAGATACTTACATACGAAAATGGTGCATTGATAGCTGAATGCAAAATATTTAAAGCCGAGACAGTTGATCGAGAGGCTAGTCTTATAGACTATGTAAAGTTAAAAGTGACAATCAAATGTAAATATTGGGCCGATAAAAACCGACCTATTCCTATTTCCTTTCTTATAAATCTCTATCAAAAGTAAATACTTCGACTTAGAGAAATCCAGAAATTCAAGTTTTTAGCATGTGTAGTTTCTAAGATATTGATGTAAAAGTTGAAAATAGACAGAAAGAAAAGTTTAAAATAGACAGAAAAGGCTTTTGTGCCGGATAAACATGTTTCACCTCAAATCAATTTTTAACCAATAACATCAAATAACCCCTTGATCATAATGTGACGTTAGACAGGTAATGAAATGAGCTTCCAAAATAGAAATATAGTTTTATGATTTGCTGGCACAAAAAAATAGAAATATAGTTTTATGATTTGCTGGCACAAAAAAAAAAAAAAATAGTAATCTCAACTTTGTTACATTTTATTGTTATAATCTAAGAACACTGGGAAACAAAAAATTTATTGCACTGATGTCAAGAGCAATAAGAATAAGTGTCAAGGCACTTATTCTTAAGTATGACTAATTTTTTGTTTTAAACTACAGTTGTTTTTTTTCGGCTTTCATATTTTTAATTTCTGTAAATTTCTGCTCTCAAAGGAAAAACTCAAAGTCAATACGAAATCAAGCGCTCATAAATAATCTATCTGCATAGTGGACCAGGGACACCTATTTTGTGTCAAAATCTGGAATAGTTCAGTTAATCACCAAATGCGACCGAAATGTGGTTACTATTGTAATAATTGAGCATTTTATGACCTTTTTTTTTGTTATTTGGTTGCTATGGATACCCAATTACTGAAGAATTTAACATTACTGAAGTGCATAATACTGACAAATTTAACTAACAAAGTTTATATTTGAATTTGAACAATGAGTTACATACAAGAAACCAAAAGTGGCTTGTAAAAATTTACAAAAATGATAAAATATAAATATTGATCTTTAATACCTGTAAAACACCTTCAGGCAGAGCTTTTTTCTTTGCACTAGTTGTTGTTTGTAATAAAGAAAAATAAAGATTGCGTCACTAGAACAAAATAATCGCTCAAATACATCATCATTGCATTTGATCCGATCACACTTGCGTGTAAAATGCTCACGATACTGTTTAAATTCTTTATTCCGGGCCTCTTGAGCTTCTTTACGTAAGAGCCTAATTTGTAATGTCATGTGATCAATAACAGTTAGCCCATGAACAAGCATTTTGCAAATACTCTGTGGCATATAGTACCATAGATTTTTACATAAAACCTAACTGCATGTGTACAATATTTCGTAAATAAATCAACATCAAGCTTAAATCACATCACATACAAGTCAAGAAAACAAGGAACATTTTACAAGTTCAAAATTGAGTCCTCTGATTTCAGAAAACAATATGTACCAATTTAAAAGATAATATGACAGTGTAACAGCATATGTTTCAGCTACATGCAAATATCTGCAACCAAACTGTTTTCAACTTGTGTGTGTGTATATGTGTGTGTGGGCGCTCGACCGGCTGGGAGAAAAGGTACCAAAAGTCCGGGATGAAGTTAAGAGTGCCAATATGTTCACTGTAGTCATTGGTATTAATGTAAAAAAATTCACAATGATATTCCTACAAATTCCGTAGATATTGAATTTACAAATAACGCTATTCGAACATGCATTTATGGTACCTTTTCCAAAAAAAAGCGCTCAACTGCCTAAAATATTATTCTGAGACAAACTAAAATTGAAAATTTTAATTAAATTCACTGTGTTTGATAAACAATGCTTAGTTTTTAATGTGACCTAATATATTATACTGATGGGAGTAATAGTTTAAAATGCAAAAATCTAAAATAAGTTTTCGGCTTTTAGCACACCATGTCCCGCTGTGATCTGGTTAGAATTTTTTTTTGAAGCTCAAGCTTTTGTGAAAAAAAAAGTATAAATATGTTTGTTTGCTCAAACACAATTACACTTTTTTTATTTTTGTTTGTCTTAAACTAAATATTAATGTCATTAATTTTAAATATAAAAAACCGATTGGAGAAAGTGTCAACAATTGTGCACTTACTAAATAAAATTATAGCGTTATATAACTTTAACACAATTATGTAATAGAGAATGCTGGGAAATATATATAATAAAAAATAAATTACTTTTCCTCCTTATGTTTAACTTAACTTGATGTGCAATATTTTTTCAAATTCGATATAAAATCCATTTAGAGAATACCAAAGTATAAACTGGTTTAATGTTTCATAAGTGGATAAAATTGTATTGCGCGCTTACACTAGTTCACTCTAATTCTAATCATGCTAACACCAGTTCGAAGTTATGTTCGTGCGCACATAAGACTTTCGCGATCATGCCTATTCGCAGTTTATAAATTCGCCGTTAATTAGGCAACCTGCCTGAATAGATCAACTATCATAGATAATAGATTAGCAAGCTATACTGTCAATAGAGTTGGAGGTGGTAAGGAAGTTGAACATGGAAAAATTTTACAGTAACTTTGATAACAAAAAGACTAGGAAGAAAGACAGTTTAATGCAGCTTGTTTTTCATTAAGATGTGTTTACTAACACGCCTCTTGAGGAAATGGATGTTTGATAAGGTCACAAACTGTGAAGTAATAAGTATTGCCTTTCCTGTTTTATCATTTGCCTCCTTAGTGCCTGTTTTTTGGGTGGAAGGGAAGTTGGCAATGCAACAAGTTAGTAAATTTCCTACCGTTAAACACAATTTAGTTCAGTTTGTTGGTTGTGTAAATGCGCTTTCTCCTCTTTTCAATTTTATCAGTGTTCAAGCTTCCATGCTAATTGTGATAATCATCTTCCGTTTGCGTTTCGTCTGCAATATTGAGCAATAAGTTGCTTAAATATCTCTGAGATTCGTCACTTTTTTCTTTTTTCTCTTTTTTTCTTTCTTTCTTTCATTCTTTTTTTTTTTTTTTAAATACTTTACCACAACTTCTTTTTTATATTTTCGATTCTAACCTGACCTGATGAAAAATTGAGTAGTATTGGTCGTTGACTCATGATTTTATTCTCAATATAGTTCACGTTTGCAATATTTATTATTTGTCGAAAAATTTTAATTATGCAAACGCAGGGACCGATACTTTAAAACGGTAGTAAAGTGCGAGCATTTCTGTAAGAAAGTTATTTAAAGTGTTTGTAATATTTTTTTAGGCTTTTTCCCTTTTTTTTTTTTTACGCTAAATTATACATTCGTTATTCTTTAATTAATTACCTTATTTTCAACACCACTATTTTAGCTGATGAACGTCATTTACGCTAAATTTTTACCCTCATTTTGCTTATTCAAAAACCCATAATTTTAAAAAACCCCCTACGTATTTTAATCACAAAACAAAGCAACTTTAAAATCCCCAAGATTATTGTTTGATTACTATTTCTCGGAAATGAAAACAAGCAGGGAGTTAGATGAATTTGGAATAATTTTATAAAGCCGATGACATCAAACTCAGAATGATGGCACAAGATCAAAGTATGCTCAACGCAAATGACCAAAGCAAACGGTTTAAAACTTTTAAGCACTTTGTAATCAACTTACTTTTGGTAAATTATCTCACCACGTTTTGTAGCAATTAACTTGTGATAGGGAGCAATTAAAGCTCAATTTGAATTTCTCAGTTAAAGCCGCCAAAATCAATGATATATTATATATACTAGATGTCTAACTTGCGGGATTTTATTGGACAAAAAGTGAAGCCGCTTTTTTTGTTTACAAATTGAATCCGCCATTTGTAATAAGGGCAAAAACTATATCCGCCATTTGTAATAAGGGCAAAAACTATATCCGACGTGCGAAATAAAAGTTAAAAATGAACGTTTTTGCCCGAATTAGAAATGGCTCCCACGGCTTCACATTTCGGATCGAAGTTAGACATCTAGTATATATAATATATCATTGGCCAAAATAATCAAATTCCCTGTTAAAAAAGACATCATTCTAATCAACAAACTAGAGGTTTCTAATGATCACTAAGTAATATGCTTTTTTTTTTTTTTTTTTTTTTAATAAAACATGATGGGTACTAAGCACACTGATAAAGCGTATTTTTGTAGGAAGGAACTTTCGAAGAAATATGTTATCTTCACTCGAGGTACCGTGTTGCAGAACTGCGGTAAATTTCGATCGTAAAATGTGTTTACCAGTAATATTTTATAAACTTTAATGTGTTCCAGATGTTTAGGCGTGAGCGTCAAACTACTTTTGTCTTCTCTTAATTACGTTTTTAACGCATGCCGAACGAAATTATGCGGTTGAAACTGAAGGGAATCGATTCAAAATGTATTTTTCGATTTTGGAATGTCGGTTGAGTTAAAAATACCTTAAACTATTTTTTAAATTCTATTGATTTTCCTCCACTATTAATCTGAAACGTATTAACTTGTTTGTAACGATGAGGTAAATGCCACGCGCTCTCTTTTTTGCGTTTAACCGCCTAACACCTGTACAAAAATGCATCTTCCGATAAAATACTAACTGAAGATATTCTTGGGTGAAGTCTTAAATCTATAAGCAATAAATTTTTGAGCTGAGAAAATGGTGGTGAGAATTGAATTCACATTTTTAAATTATATATTTATTTACGCATGCGCTTTGATGTGCTCACTACTTTTCATTTTTTCGAACTCTCAAACCTGAGCTTTAATTGACTGATAAGAAGTTGTAATCGATGTTTTTTTTTAAGTATAACCTTTTCTATAGTTATTAGTATCTATGGTATTTTAACATTAAGTTTAAGACGCCAGATGGTAGCTTATACATTTAATTCATATATTTAGATAATTTGTTTACTTATAATTTCTCGTACAGTGGCGAAGAATCATTTTGGAGTTATTATCGTGTACTAAAGAAATTTACATAAAAACAAGAGTAATAAAAATGATGGAAAAATATATGCATGTGTATTTTATGGCAATCGTGTTGGCTCAGGTTCAAGTAAGTTTTTTATGAACTGTTGCTATTTCCTATTTTTATTTAGAGAACGTGACGTATTGAGTTCAACATGATGATTTGAGCTTTTTTAAGTTAAAAGCCGTTTTTTTCTTTTAGAATTCTAAATCAGCTGGTGACATTGAGATTCAAATAGAGTATGTTAAAAATCACAACGGCCTTCTTAAAAACGGACGCTGCTGTGAAGGATTTCGGAAAGAAAACCTTGAATGCACTGGCACGTGCTTAACCTTCGTTACATTTTGTATATCAAATATAAACACTAATGATAAATGCGATATAGGTTATGCTGAAACTCCGACAGTTCAAAGAAACGAATTTGCATTTTTGATGAACAAGGATTTTAAAAAGCTACTCTTAACTGAAGATTTTAGAAATACATCAGACCTGATAAATACATCAGACGTGATAAATTCTTCGATATTTAAGAACGATTTAAGTTTTAAGCTGCCAAATGTTATACCTGGTTCCGTAAGTAAAACTTAAAACACTTATTTATAATTTATTCATTATTTACTTATTTATTCATTATTTATAAATATTTAAAACTAATCCTTAAATACATTTGATTCATTTTTTTGGAAGATTTAACCGCAAACCTTACTGATTACTATTTTTTCTTTTCTTTTAAAATGATTTTTTCCTTCCAGCCTTACCGATGTTCCTCACAACCGAACTATATTTTTAAAGTTGTTTGACCTTTTTAAAAAAAGTAGTTATTATCCAAAACTTAAAAAACTTTTTAATGAAATTAAAAAGTTTTTTAAGTTTTGGATAATAACTTTACTTTTTTGGAATTTGGATTTTTTTTCTCTTCTATCATTAAAGTACCTTTTAAATGATAAAAATATCTGAATTATTTTAACAGTAAAATATTTTCTAAGTTTAGTAGCGTCTGCCACTAAATTCAGAAAATATTTTATTCTTACCGGATTTTCGGGGGGATTTTGCATTCTGAGTTTAGGCTGATATTTATTTCCATTAAAGTCAAAAGTTTTTAAACCGCTTAATTCTAG
Organism: Hydra viridissima; assembly: GCF_058129835.1. Taxonomy (NCBI): domain Eukaryota; kingdom Metazoa; phylum Cnidaria; class Hydrozoa; order Anthoathecata; family Hydridae; genus Hydra; species Hydra viridissima. Next base: position 6,440,925 of record NW_028324303.1, read on the forward strand.
AATTGATAATTTTTTTTCTAGAATTTATTCATGATATCTGTTGAAGTAAGACATCGAGCTTCGAAGAATAATACAGGTTAAATTTTTTTATAATTTATTTTTAAAATGCTTGTTTTACAAAAGAGATGCAGTTATTTAAGCCTCTTTCTCGAGCAAGCGTGGTTCTCGAAGACGTAAAACACGTTGATTTCTTAAATATCAAACTGAGAAAAAGCCTTTTTTTTAAATTTTAAAAATTGGAAAAGAACATTTTTTTGGAACTATTTTTATTTTAAGTCTTTGGCTTAGCGTTGGTTTTTTTTAATGCAATTACATAATTTTGTTTTAGTTTTATTAAAAAACGGCTAAATGATTTAGAATATACCGTGGTGTGACCAAACAAAGTCCTATGCTTTAAGAAAGTCCTAATTTAAAAAATGACAAATTTCGTATATATAAAAGAAACATTTGCGGAAAATAACTTTGCTGTTTTAACTAGATATCTAGTTAGATAAAATAACTAAATTTTCTTCTCTAAATGTTTATTTTATATATACGAAATTTGTCATTTCTTAAATTAGGACTTTCTTAAAGCATAGGACTTTGCTTGGTCACACCACGGTATATTGTAACAAAAGTTTTAATTTTAACTGCTCAAAGAATTTTCATTATCGCTAAATTCTTTAAATAATATAATTGTATTTGTTTCTTAGCTCTTATAAAAGACTTTAGAACTAACTTCAGCTTCACTCCTCATGATAAATGGATCTTTGTACGTCAGGCAGTTATAGGTTTTCACGTTCGCGTAGCATGCAAATTGTCCAAATCAATTAATGTTACATTTTGGTGTGATAATCCAGGAAATTATCACGGTTACAATGAAAATGGTATGAAGTTATGCAATAAAGGTTGGAAAGGCGAAAATTGCGATCAAGGCTAGTTTGAATTTCTGTTTTTTTTTTCTTTCTTTTTTTCTCATTACACTTTTAAATTTTTTAGTTTTAAAAAAAATCTGTTTTACTGAAATATCATTATTTCAGTAAAACAGATTTTTTTTAAAACTAAAAAATTTAAAAGTGTGATGAGAAAAAAAGTGGATGCATAGTTACTTTTTAAAGAAAAAAATTGGATGCATAGTTACTTTTTTAAAATCATGATAAATCTTTGGTTTGTTTTCCAATTTTACATTATTAAAATAAATAATATAGACAAACTATTAAAAAAAATTATTTATGAAATAAAACAAAAGCTTGTTATAAATTACTTACTTTTAATTGCCGTGAATTTAATAAAAATGAAGATTTTTTTACGTTAGATAGCCCAACTTGTTTACCGAAAGATAATGACGAAGGTCACTATGATTGTGAAAATGATAAGAAAATATGCCATCCTGGATGGACTGGTGACTTTTGTCAAATTTGTAAGTTACCTCAAATTGACTTAAATTCTTTGAGTTATAACAATTTGTTTTGATAAAAGTAACGCTGAAAAGATTTCAGAAATGTATTATTATAACGTAACAAAGCTTATGCTTCAATTGTCATTTAAAAAAGATTAGATTCTGCTTTTCCTATTACTTTAGAATTTGAATCTTCTGCTGAAGTGTATTTGGGTCAGATTCACCTAAATTAACTATCTAATGCTAACTTATAATTTTTAGATAATAAGGTCTTTATTTTTTAAAATTAAATCATCATAGAAGATGTGAGTTAGAAAAACCTTACATTTTAAAAATGTATAAAACCACTTCCATTAAAGCGAAATTATAAGAGAAAAGATTATAACACCATTAAGTAGTCAAGTTGTTAGAGATAAAAAAGTATCACCAACACTGTAAAAATTGGACAAAAGTTTGTGATACCATTAATACCTAAATAATTAAAAATAAATTTATGACGCCAATAATAAGTAGTTGCATTTTAAACAATTTCTACATTTTAATTATGCCAATCAAAGATTTTGAGTGTGATAGTACAGCATAAACTGGAAAATAAGTTTAAGTTGGCAAAGTTTAGCTCAATTTTTTTTTTTTAGTATTTTGTAACTACTCTAGAAAAATGAATGATTTTTAACAGCAATAATCCAGGAATAAATCTTTGAGAAAATAAAGTTAGAATTTGAAAGAAACATAGTACAGAGCTTATAAATACCCAAATCATTAAAGAAAATGTTATGATATCTTTAACACCCTATCAATTGCAGATAAAATTATGAGACCATTAATACACAAACCATTAGAGATAAATAAGAAAAGCACCTCTACTAAGCAAATCATTATTGATAAAGTAGCACTATTTATATCTGAATTGTTGCAGAAATAAGTGCTGTTTATATATTTTCATATCAACATAGATAACTCAACTAAGTTTGAATAAAATCAATATTCAAAATAATGTTTACTATAGTGCTATCCAATATTGCTTTAAGTGTTAGCACAGTTTTACCCCTTCCATGTAGCAAATCCTATAGATTACAATACAGCAACAGAGTAGTAGCCAAAGTTAGGAGAGTACATACTTAAAAAGTTTACCACAGAAAGGAAATTTAGTTCTCTCTATTACAAGGAAACTCAATCAAACTTGAAAAAATCATTGAATTTTGAAAAGAAGCTGAATTAAAATTCAGTCTTTTTATTTTACTTATCTTTTGCCACTTTTCTTTGATTCAAAAAAAAAAAAAAATTCATACTTTATTGTCAGTAGTGCACTCTTCTATACAATGGTAAAGGGAGAAAATTTTCAAACTTTAAATGTATAATTTAACATTAACTTCAGATAAAATCAGCATAAATATAAGGAGGCTATTAACAAAGTTTTGAAATTTTTAATTCAGCTTCTTGTGAAAATCAGAATAATTGAAGTTTCTGTGAATGATTTTTTGAATTTTGGGAGTAAATTAAATTCACTCCCAAAATTCAAAAAATCATTCGCAGTCACTCCTTTATTTGTAGGCATAGATTTCCAAAATGAAAGATTTCAGGTTAAAGTCACAACTTTTTATAAATAAAAGGAAACTAGGATTTGTAATTTTTTATTAGTTTTAATAGATTAGGATGCAATCTAGATTATCTATAATGAAATTAAAAACAGGTAATTAAAAATTACTGTTCTTTCTGTTTACTCCTGGCTCTTAAATAATCTTGTCCATATTTTTTAAATTTAAAAAAAAAAATGCTTTTTTTTTTTTTTTACTTGACAAAAACAGACCCTGCAGCAGGATGATTAGATAGAATGTGTGTGTGTATGTGTGTGTGTGTGTGTGTGGGGGGGGGGGGGGGTTAGTTTGTTCTTAACTTTAATTAAAAAGAAAATGCTTTAGTACTACTGCGTTATTAAAAAAATACACAGTTCAAGCAGATATTGGTATATTAACAAAATTATATTTTTATTAAATTTCTATTGTATCTGGTTTTTGTTTTTTAATTTTTTTTTTGTTTTATTTTAGCCACCTACAAGAAGTTATGTAAACCTCGTGATGATCATACTGGTCATTATGGCTGCAGTTTTGAAGGAGAACAAGTTTGTAATGTGGGTTGGGAAGGAGAAAATTGTCTTCAAAGTAATTTAATAATTTTTTGCTAGTCAAATAAATCAGGTTTTTTTTCTTCATTGGTCAAGTAAATCAAGTTAGGAAATTGTTGTATGTTTTTCCAGCTCCATATAAAACATTTTTTTAAATCAGTATTTGTATTTTAAGGAAACTCTCAATAATCTGTATCAGTTTAAAGCAAAGTATAATTTAATTAAATCACATTGTTGCAATGAAGGCTAAACTATTTAATTTTCACAGATGTCTTAATAAGATATAAATAGCAAACAAATAAATATTTATATTAAAATTAGGCTTCCAAGATTACTATTGTTTAAAATTTAAATTTTAAGATTAAATTATTATAACAAATTATTTGTCACTGCTTATTGCAGCCTCAATACTTCAAGCGTGTCTAAGCTTGTTCTTTAGATTGTCCATTTTATATTGTAATAAAATAATCTAGCATTCCCAGCTTTGGTTTTTGCACTTTAATTTAAATCACAAACTTCAAACTCAAGCATCAATTTTTTTTTCTTGGGTAGAGTCAAAAGGCCTATAAAGATCATGGAGGAGCAACTAGAATCTTGCTTTTATTTTCTGCTTCAAAGTTGCACAATTTTGGTTTGATAGTCTGTTATGGTATTTATTTAATTATTTGTATTGGCATGAAAAACTCAAGTTATGAATTAGATTGAAATACAACTATTTATTTATGCAAAACAGGAGATGTAATTATGACAAAGAGTGTCCATATTACAATTTTAGTGCAAATAAATGAGTACCAAATTGATTGGAAATTATGCTATTTTACCTGATGTTTATTTAATGTATTTTATTTTTTTCAACTTGTTCATGCATTTAATTTAAATAAAACTTCAATTTCTTTACTTTAAAAAATCTTTTACTTTAAAAGATTTTTTAAAGTTAAATTTTTTTTTTTTTTTTAAATTTTTTAAAGGGAAAAATTTTTTTGAAAAAAAATCTTTTTTTTAAAAAAAGATTTTTTAAAGGAAAAAATCTTTTAAAGTCAAATACTTCAAGTTTAATTTAAGTTAAACACATTGTTAAGTTGAAAATAAAACATAAACAAACAAACAAAAATTAAATTAACATCAGATTTAGTACTGAGCATGCCTAAACCATAAGGTGCCAATATTTCCTTACAAACCTTTTAACATAATCAGAATTAAATAGCTAAAAACCTTTTAAGTTTTTATACTTCAAACTGATGAAGTTACTTGATTGTATTGAAATATAAATTACATTTAAATTATATTTTATCTCAAAATTATCTTTATATAAAAATATATTTAAAATTATAGCTGACTATTATCATGAGATAAAAAGCTGTTTTAAACAACAAAAATCAACTCAATGCTTCTGAGTTGACTAAAAACATTTTATTAACTCAATTGGATTGAGTGAATAAAAAAATGGGTAAATAAATGTCACGTTAGCAAGATGTTTAAGCAACTTGCTACAATACTAGATGTTAAATTTACTTAATTTATTATGCTTAACTAACAATTGTGTTTTACAGTATAATCTTTCTTCCATATAGGCAATCAATTCTAAGAACGCTTTGTCAAATAAAAAAATTTATTTTTATATTTGTGCATTTTAAGTTAGGTGAATATATAACTTAATATAACTCAAAAAATAATATATTTTTTTAAAATTTGAACTGTGTAAGTGTAAAAAAAAAAAAAAGATAAAAAATATGCTATGAATAAAATTCTTACTTTCTTATATTTCTTAAATCATTTAATTTACATTATAGATATTGATGATTGTTTATCAAACCCATGTTTTAACAATGGTTCTTGTGTTGATATGCATTCAAATTTTGAATGTCTGTGCCCTGGTACATATGGTGGAAAACAATGCGAAATTGGTTAGATTTAAAATGAATTCTAAATATGGTTTAAAATTTATAGAATGTTCTTAAACTTTAGTCAGATTTTTCTAGAGAACAGAGACTTTAAATAAACTTTAATTGAAAAAAGTTTCTGTTTGACAAAGCTTTAAAAAGTGTCTAGTTTCACAAAAAAAAAGCAAATTTTATGAACTCCTGTAATAGCATTTTGTATTATTAAGCAAAGTTTTTTTACACTGGTTGGTATTTTTGAAGACATTAATTGAAAGAAGATTTTTACCTAATCAATCATTTAAAAATCATCATTCAAATGAGAAGACTTCCTGAAAATGATAAGTAGTTGTAACTTTTAAGTTTCAATAAAAGCTTTACAAAGTAATTGAAAACAATAGCAATATATGAAATTGTTAATGATTCAAATTTGCTATACAAGAATCAATCAAAATAGCGACTTCATAAGCCTGGGAATATATTTAAATAAACATACAGCATGTGCCCTTAAAATCTACACTTTTTTGTAAGAATCATTGTTTTGATTTATGGATTTGAAATTTTTATTTCGAATGTAAGAAAGTAATAAAATAAAAATTTGATTTTTTTTTTTACGATGGCTGCCAAAAAGATAGTCATTGATCTTCATCTCTTTAGTGTTACACCCAAAGACATTATAGCAAGACTAGGGATGGCGAAACAAAATGTGTATGATGTTTTAAGTTGGTTTAAAAAGTTTGGTCACATAGAGAGGAAACCAGGAAGTGGTAAGACAAAAACTGTGAGGAATTTAAGGCTAATTAGAGCAGTCAAAGGCTGAATTCAGCACAATCATATTCGACCCATGTGTATGATGGCCTAGGAGCTCTATGTGAGTGAGCACACAATCAGAAATGTTGTTAAATGTGACCTCTGAAGGCCAAGTCTAGAGCTAGATTCAAAAAACACATCATTACTGAAGAAGTTAAGACCATATGAGTTGAAAGAAGTAAGAAACATTTTTCCATCATTAAGAAAGGTCAACCAGTAATTCTGTTCTCAGAAGAAAAACTTTTTACAGTGGATTCTGTATCAAATAACATGGCTGATTGCTACATTAGTACCTCAAAGCCAGAAGATCTTCAAGTGTCTGTTAGGTTCAAGTTCAGGACCAAACTCTTGTGCTTCTATGATGATGTTTGGAATTGTGACCTCAAATAGCCTGATGATGCCCCCTCCCCTCTCCATTTTTATTAAGTCAGGGATCAAAATCAATTCAGATGTGTACATTAAAATTTTGAAAGACCATGTCTGGCCATGAATCACCTCTAAATCCTTATGCCAAAATTGTGTACCAGCAAAATGGGGCTCCTCTCCATACATCCAGAAAGACCCAGGAATGGCTCAGAAAAAACATACCAGATTTCCCCAAAAGGTTTTGTGGCCACTAAGCTCCCCAGATTTAAAACCTCTGATCTACAGTATATGGGGATATGTTGATTCAAATGCCTGTTCATCTCCCAATAACAGTATTGCAGCTCTGAAAGCCTCTCTTATCAAGCAGTTGAATGCTATGCCCAAAGAGTATGTCCTAAAACATGTAATAGGTACAGAATTGAGACTATCAAGGCCAATGGTTCACACATTGAATAACTTATTTGAAATTCATGGCAAAATGGTATGAAAAAAATTTTTATGCTGAAAAAGGTTTTGGGTTACTTTTTTTTAGAATTATGATTACTATATCTGGATTACTTATTTTTACCTACCACTTGCAAAAAATAGTGCAGATTTTAAGGGTGCATACTGTATCGGATTATTAGTTATTAATTTTGTTGATTAATCAGTCATTTGTAAAATTTTTCAAATGTAGTTGCAAGCTAAGAAGTGTAAGCATGACATTTTCTTTAACAAGTAATTGTTTTAATTTTTGGTGTTTAAAGTCTAGTCTTCAAATTTGTTAATATTAGCTTAATTGCACTAGTCAGCAGTATGAGAAAAATTTTAACTGCACACCTTTTATTTTATAATGTATTTATATCTATTTTCCCCAAGTTTTTTTCATTGACAAAATATATTAGTTTATTTACTTGAATAAAATTCTGTCTGAATAAAGCTCTGGATAAGTTCTTATCAGAATCTGTAGAATGCAACGCCTTCCTTTTTTTTTTCTTTTTCTGTTTGATGCATTTTAAAAATCATGAAAAAACTTTTTATTATTACAATTATAACAATAGAAAAAATTTCAAAAAAATATAGTTAGTATTTTTTAGAATATAATATAGTTTGACTAAAATGAGAGTTTCTACCTTCATATGTTTCTTAAGAATTTTCTAATGTTCATTTTACATATTTGTAATGTTTAAGCATATTATTATATTTCTTGCATGCTCACACAGGAAAGAAAAACTGGAAAACGATAAGGTTTTTTCTTTTTTGGCTGGGAAAACTGGAAAACTATAAAGTTTTTTCATTTTTAGCTGGAAAAGTTCAATAAAATAATTTTATATGATCAATTTCTAGTGTCAATTTTTTTATTTGCAATATTAACTAATAAATATAATCCTATAAATAGTACGTTTTTTGAGTAGTAGTAGGGATAGGCTGTATAAATTGGAATTGGAAAAATTTAAAGGTTGGGTCACTTTGACTTTCAACAATTTAAGAATGGTTAGAAGGTTAGGGTTTTGTCAAAAATAAAGCAAAAATGTCACATAATTGATAAACATTTTTTGATACATTTTAAGGTGTATAAGCCTTAGATAATTGAATAAGTTTAAGAGACAATCTCTCACAAACATTAGATGTTCAAAATAAGCTTAAGAGACAAGTTAACTTAAGAGACTAGCTTGTGTTAGCATTAAAATCTTGTATAAGCTCAAGAGACAAACTTACAAAAGTATTAGAAGAATGATTTAAGTCTCTGAACTTTGAGCTTTTGCTTTAAATCTACACTCTCTCTCTTTTTTTTTTTCTATAGTTTTTCAACAATGATAGTCATATTTTTATCTGTAGATTTTGGTAATGAACCATGTAAAAATAATGGCATTATGTTAGCTGACAACACTTGTAGGTAAGTAGACAAGTAAAGTGTTTTCTTTTTTTATAAAAGAACTTTTGAAGAATGTTTAACTTATAAATTTGTAAAATCTTTAAAAATTTAAATTAAAAATTATTAGAATTAAAATTAAAAACTTACTAGATCTTGTTTAACTATTTTTAAGTTTTTAAATTATAAGTTATTATGCAAATGGTAGTTTTTATTCAAGAAGATGACAAGAGATCTTGTCTTCTAATCAATAATTAAATTGAGAGCTAAGAACCTATAAAGATTTTCTGAGGTAGTTTACTAGATCAATAATTATATTATATATAAAATGCAACTTTTATTTTTGGGTAATGTTAATTGACATTATTAGATGCCCTTATGGCTATAAAGGTAACAAGTGTGAGGTTTGTATTACTGACCCTATGTGTGTTGATCACGGTACCTGTAAATATCGTCCTAACAGTTGTGATGGAGATTGCATACCTGGTGGTTGGGTGGGTCAACTTTGTGAAATTGGTAAGAAAAATAATTAAGTCAAATAGTGTAAACTTTTCTTTTAAATATGTAAATTTTTATTTAAATATGCAAACTTTTATTTAAATATGTTTAGTTTTTATTGACTAGTGCTTTTTTGCGTAGTAATTTCATGAAATTGAATATTTTTTGTTTGACTTTTGGTTCAGCTTGGTAATTAAAAATTATAACAATGTTATGAAAATAGCATCACTAATTTTTGTCAAGATCTTAAGAATAATATTCTATTCTTGAAATATTGTTTTATACAGAACAAGATTCATGCAGCCATAACCGATCTAAGAAGTTTTGCTCTAAAAATGGAGTATGCATAACAGGAAAAAAGTCATTAGTATCAGGACAAAGTTGGGAATGTCTCTGTCATAGCGGTTGGACTGGAAGACATTGTGAAATAAGTATTTTAATTAGTTTGATTTTTGTTTTTGCAGTTTATAAATGTTGTTTTAAAAAGGTATCAAACAAATAAGTTTTTTAAAAAAGTGTTAAAAAGATTGATCAATCAAATGTTTTTGAAATGGAGAGTGATAAAGTTTTTTTTTGATGACTTTTGATAAATTATAATTTTGTTTACACTGATTTAGTTGCTGCCTGACTGTTATATTAATTTTGTTTAAGTAAGTTTTCATGTTTTAAATTGAATATATTTGTGTAAGAATTTTGCATTTCTGGTTTGCAAAAAATGTGTAAGAAAATGAAAATGTGTTCGTCTGAAAAGAGCAATTTGAATGATAACAATAGAATGAGTTTAGTGAATGCTGTGTATGTTTGGGAAATTTCAAAAAGTTATTTTTACCATTTTTCTATCTACTTATGTAATCTTAGAGATTCATGTATGTGAGAACCGTTCACCTTGTCAAAATGGTGGCACTTGTTTGAGAACAGGGAAACACTTCAATGATGACCAGACTTATGAGTGCAAGTGTCCTTTAGGGTTCTCTGGGAAGGATTGTCAAAATAGTAAGTTTTCTTGTTAAGAATTTTTCTGACATATTTTAGTTAGTAGGTAAAACCCTGTATATAGACAAAATTCATATAATTAGATAAATGCCAATAAGTCTACAGCTATTCACAAAAGTTTAAACGATTGCAGAATTTTTATCAAGTATGTTTGGTTATTGTTTAATAAAAAAAAATTGTAAAATGATATCGAATTAATTTTTTTTATTTTTTAAAGAAAAAGTAATTAGCTTTAAAATGAATATGAACATTTTATAAAAACTTTAATATTTAGTTAGAAAAAAAACAATTACAAAAAATCATATAGGAAAAATAAGAAGCACAAAAGTTTAAACGAATTGCAATATTCGAACAAAAAATGAAAAAAAAAAGCAAAATTAATATTTAAAGTGTCCTCCTTTGCTTTTATAGCAAAGATAAACTCGTTTATGCATTGATTCAACTAATTTCATGCACATCATGCAAGGTACCTTCAGCCAGTACTTATTCAAAAGTTGTTTCAAATGCTGGGTTGATTGAACTTCATGGTATGTCAGTTGATTGTCAATCCAAGACCAAATATTTTCGATTGGGTTGAGATCTGGTGATCTAGGGCACCAGGGCATCACATTGAACTTTTTTTTCAAAAAATATTCTTTGGCTGAGTGAGCTGTGTGAGCTGAAGCCCCGTCTTGTTGAAAGATGAATTGCTTGCTTCTGCCCTACAAGTGTCTGATTAATGGAACTAAACACGTTTCCAATGTGTTCTTGTAGTTGTATTGATTAATTCAGCCTTCGTACAGCTCACAGAAGCCTATACCTTTGTGAGAAAAACATCCCCAGATGCTAACCGAACCTCCACCGCCTTGTCAACGATGCTGCAAAAAACCTGTCTGATTATTTCTCAGTTGCAAATCTTTTGACATAGATTCTTCCCTTGCGGTTTACAACTTGAAAATTAGCTTCATCACTCCAAATAACTTTTGCCCACAGTTCTACACACCAGTCCAGCCTTTCTTTGGACCACACTCGTCGTTAACGTTTATCCGTGATTGAAAGAATGGGTTTTCTAGCAGCTGTTTACAGTCCAATACCTTTGTCCAACAACGTTCGTCTCATGAGCTCTCTGCTAACTTTTGGATTTTTTTTTGACTCATTGAAGATTTGTGCTAGCTTTTTGTAGCTGAGTCTGGGGTTTTCTCTGCTCATTCTGAATATACCTCTTTTGTCACGGTTGCTGAGTTTGGATGGTCTCCCAGTACGCAGCATGTTGGAGACGTCCTTGGTAAGTTCCCAGGTTTTGATAGTTTTTCGAAGGCAAGATTCAGAAACATGAAGTATTTTGCCTTTTTGAATGTTTGTGTGATTTTTTGTCCTCGCCATACCAATAACTTGCCACTTGATCTCACTAGAAACTGTTTTTCAACCCACTTGCACAAAATTGAAATTAATTTGAAATTTATAATATTTCAAGTTGATTTTTAATGAGTTAAAAGCTGCCTGATGATGTTGCGATAAATTTTTTGATTGTAAATGATTCAATTTGACTTTATTTAAAAGTAAAAAAAATTTTCACATCGGATTTATCAATTAATTAGCAAATAATTGATCCTAAATAAAATTGTTTAAACTTTTGTGACACCTCTTAATTTGTATCACCTACCTTTTAATGAAATTTTTGAGTAAACAGTGATGAGTCGAAACCTACTTTTTTTTATTTTATTAACAAATAACCTATATACAAAATTGGAAAAAAAATTATTTTGAAACCTTTTTCCGTTAGATTTTTATTCAAGAAAAACCGAAGATTAGATCTTAAAATTCTGTAATTGTTTAAACTTTTGTGAATAGCTGTATTTTAATAAATGTATACAGATTCACAATTTTTTTTTTATCAGATTGAATTTCTTAAAAATGTTTTTCCTGAAGGTATTTTCTTTTTAAAAGTTAATAATTTTAACTTTTCTTTCTTTTGAATCTGGAACATGAATTAAGTGAAATTTAAAAGTTTGAACCAACTGTTTTTAAATTTGCCATCAGCTATTTTTTGGTCAAAACATTTAGACCGAGCCAAAAGAAATCATGGACTTTAGTGTGTTGTCTTAAACAATTTTTATACTTTTTTTTTTTTCCAGATATCAATGACTGTTCATCAAATAAAAATGCAAGTTTATGCTTGAACAATGGAAAATGTGTTGATCAAATAAATAACTACACATGCTCTTGTCCTCTTAAGTTTGAAGGACGACACTGTGAAAAAAGTGTGCTTGATGTTATTTTTCCTATTTATTTGTTTTTAAAATGCTTTAATTATTGCACTAATAATTATTTCAAAAAAATCTAATCATGAAGTTTTTTTTCATTATGTTTTAGTAAAAAATGCTTGTAAGAGCAACCCGTGCTCATTAACATCTACATGTGAAAACTTATTTTATGACTATCACTGTCATTGTTACCCAGGTTATAAAGGGAGGCATTGTAATGAAAGTAAGTTACACTCATTAAATTTGTATCATTTACTTACTTGGGTTGTATAATTGCTTGAATTATTTTTGAAAACATTTTTACTGATGCTGTTTATTCTTGTAGCAGAAGATTGCACTTGGAGGTGCAGAAACAATGCTTCATGTGTTATGACTTTCAATGGGACACAAAGTTATGAGTGTATTTGCTCTCCAGGAACTTTAGGCAAGCATTGTGAGCTAAATAAAGATTACTGTATTTCTTCGCCATGTGTCCATGGTATATGTGTTAATCAAAGAAATGAATTTTATTGTGTTTGTGAAACTGGATACTCTGGTAAAACTTGTGCTGAAAAAATTAACTACTGCAATACTTCAAGCTGCAAAAATAATGGTTTGTGCATAAATTTAGACTCAAGTTTTTTTTGTAAATGTCCATCTGGTTGGTCTGGAAAAACATGTGAAGAAAAAAATTCCATTGGTTCTGATTGCAATAAGTGTCAACATTCAACTGATTGTGTTATTACAAATCAAACTACCAGCTGTAAATGTGAGCCAGGATACACTGGTATTTATTGTGAAAAAAATGTTGATGACTGTATTAATGTCACTTGCAATCATGGTACATGTATTGACCGTGTAAACAGCAAAGATTGTGTGTGTCATTTTGGTTACACTGGTAAAAACTGTTCAATAAACATTGATGACTGTGCTTCTTATCCATGTAAAAATGATGGTGTATGCATTGACAATGTGGCTTCTTTTACTTGTAATTGCCCTAGAGGTTTCGATGGCTATGATTGTTCTCATAGCATAGATGATTGTTCTGAAGTTGTTTGCGAAAATGGTGGTACATGTATTGATGGTCATGATTCTTATGAATGTATATGCAGGTAAAATTTTTAGCCTTATTAGAGTCATAGTTTCATGATTTTCTTGTTGTATATGTTTTCTTGTTGTATATGTTATAATTTTTTAAACTTTTTAGGAAAGGCTATAATGGAAGGCATTGTGAAATAAGTTCATCATGCAGTCCAGCTCTTTGTAAAGGAAAAGCTAAATGCATTCAAGTAGGATCTGAAGCTATGTGTGTTTGTCCCACTGGTTTTGTTGGTGAATTGTGTGATCAACCTAATGACAACTGTGTTGAATCAAGGTGTGAGAATGGGGGAGCATGTGTAAACAAAGAATCTGAATCTGCATGCATATGTCAACCTGGATTTTATGGTAAGTTACTCTCATTCTAAAAATTAACAATTTTTTTAAAGAAAAGTTTTAACAGGGTATAGTGGATTTTATCTATTAGTGTTTTGTTCAAAAATATTTTTATCAACCTTGAAGCCTCATTTTACCATAACATGAACTTATGCACTTAAATTTTAACGACAGCAAGTATTATATCTGAACAAATAATATTTGAATAAATGTAAAGGATGCACCTTGTTATGATTCAAAGCTGATGTGGTGATGATGGAAACAGTGACAGGATAAACTACATTGCACAGTTGAAAACCAAGTATCTGAACACAAGTTTCCCCTGGTAATTTGTTAATCAAAATGGGAATGGATTTTGGGATGTTAGGTTAACAGATATTGGATCTACAGATGCTTGTTGCGTTAAAAATAGATGTTGCATCACAAAAAGATGTTGTGTCACAAATAGATGTTGCATCACAAATAGATGTTGTGTCACAAGATATTTTTATAATCATTAACAGCAGCAGTTATGGCTTGAAAAAAAAAATGTGGCTGTAGATAGTGTGTGCTGTTTTGCTACAAGACTTTGATCTATCTGTTGTTGTTTCAAAAACAGAGCAAATATAAAAATATAATTCAAAAGTGAAAAAGTCTTCTCAGATGCTTGCAGCATTTTTTTGTCCATTATTGCAATTAATCCCAGAAAGTCATTACAACTATTCTTATATCACTTTGTCAATTTTTCTTCTAATAGTAACACTTAATTTTTTTTTTAATCTTTTTTATGTTGCAAATTTGTTAGAAATTAAAATCTCTATATTTTTCATGCTGTGTTTTATTGACATCCAACAGTATATTAATGCAGATAAAATCAATCATTTAAAAATTTATTTCAAAGGCAGCTTTACATAATGATGATTCCAACTTATGCCATAGTGATTTAACATTAAATTTAAAAGATAAGATTTTAAAAAACATATACATAACATATACACAACAATAAGGTTTTTTTTATTACTGATTTATTCGATGCTGTTAACAATACTTGGAAATAAATGAACAATTGTTATTAATTCAATTATTATCTGTTTTTACATAAGGCCAGGGAAACTTGATAAGTTTCAAATATATATATTGATAATCATTTTTATTGATTTTTATTTTAGGTCGAAACTGTGAATGGCTTAATAGCTGCACAAGATACCAACCATGTGAAAATGGTGCTGAATGTTTAGTGAATGGAAATGATTTTATCTGCATATGTAAATCAGGATACTATGGAAAGAAGTGTGACCAAAGTCAGTGTTTAGCTTTTAAAAAAGCTAGCTAGATTTTTAATTATTATAATTATAACAGCAACAAACACAAAAGGATATGAACAATATTATCTTGAGAAAATAAAATGTTTTAATTAAATTTCTTTACTATTTAGATAGGTATACACAATAAGATAATTTTTTAAATCTGTTGAAAAAGCTCATGAATAGGTAATCTCTTATCTTTCCTGTAAATGTCAGTGAAATATTTGATTTTAATTTTAGTTCAAGATGCATGCTTTTTGTTAGACACAAAGAACAAATCTGATACATTTAACCATCTTGTTCCATCTGGTGTCTGTAATAAAAGAGGTGGTAAATGTATTTCTTTACCGCATGGAAATTTTAAATGTCAATGTGACCTTGGTTGGACTGGTGAGCGATGTCAAATAGGTACCTAATCTGTTGGATTTTTCTCATTCTTATTTAAAAATTTTGGTACATAAAAATTGTTAATAAAAACCAAATTCCTTTTTATCATTCTATAGATATTGATAACTGTGCTTACACGTATTGTTCAAATGGTGGTCAGTGCATTGATCTTGAGGATGATTTTCGCTGTGAATGCCCACCTGGGTTTACAGGAACATTTTGTCAAATAAACATTAATGACTGCCTTGGTTCTCCATGCCAAAATAAAGGTGTTTGCCAGGATCTTGTCAATGATTTTATCTGTGAATGTCAAGATGGTTGGAAAGGAAAGACTTGTACTTCTCGTAAGTAATCTTTTGTTTAGGGTAGGTTAAGGAAAAGAAACAACAGCAAGACAACAATGAGGCTGACCTTTTTTATTTATTAGAAAAGTTCTACTTTAATCTTCAAATTCAAGAGTTTAGTATAATGTTGAATTTATGGATTTTTTGACACCTTCTAGGTTCAAATCCGTGTAGTTTATCTACTTGCCAGAATGCAGGTAGTTGTAGGGCAAAAGGTGACAAATTTGCTTGTATTTGTGCAGCTGGTTTTCAAGGTCCAACATGTGCTGAGAAAAAAAACAAATGCACACCAGCTATTTGTAACAAACACGGAGACTGTAATGAAGTTGGTGACACACTTGTATGCAATTGCAAGCCTGGTTATTTTGGACAGTATTGTGAAAAAGGTTTATTAAAATTACTTTTTGCTCATTAATATTTAGAATTTTGTTTTAACTGATCAATAAGAAAATAGTTTTGTTAAATTCAAATTTTTTGCCAACTTAGTGTTTATTTTAAGAAAATTTTTTGTTTAAATATTTAGAACTTAATGAATGTGAGAGCAATCCATGTTTGCATGGCGCTCAGTGTGTTGATGGTATAAATTGGTATCACTGTCAATGTCCACCTGGATATTATGGTGTGAACTGTCAACTTATCTTTAATGAATGTATACCAAACCCTTGTGTTGCTCCTTATAAATGTATTAGCTTGGCTTCTGATTACAAATGTATTTGTCCTGAGGGTAGGACAGGGGAGGGTTGTTTAAGTAAGTTACTTTAAAGTATCTCTCTATTTAACCTTTGAATTTCATTCATTGTAATAACAATGAAATCATAAATTTAAATTTTCATTCAATATATTTTTTATAGACTATACTAAGTATAAAAATTGTAAATACAAGAACGTCAGTTATATTCACAATGAAACATGGGAGGACAGCTGCAATATATGTAGATGTGATGATGGAGCTTTAATCTGTACAAAAACTTGGTGTGGTGTACCAAACTGCTTCAATAAACATGAAAGCCCTAATTGTATGTGCAAAGTTCAAAAAGATGCTTACTGCATTACACCTCCTTGTCTGCCATGGGGTGAGTGCAGCGTTCAAACTGTCCCAGTTTTATACAGTCTCTGCTCAACATCTAAACTTAATGTAGAATTAACAGAGGATTGTTCTAAAATAATGTTTTTCTTTAATGCCAGCATGCTTCCTAAAGTAAGATTATTCTTTAAAAAATCTTTTAGCAAGATTTCAAAACACATTTTAAACATTTTTTTTAAAGGTTATGTTAGTTTTTTTTTTTTTTTTTTTTAAAGTGTATTGAAAATAAGATAGTAAGCATTCTTTCCAGGGAATTCTTTTAGAAGAGTTATGTCAAGAGTTACGTTTTCTTAAGATGATTCGGACTTTTGCTATTTCTACTGAGGTTCGCTTATGGTGTTCACATTCTCGTTTTAATGCATCTCTCGAACAAATTACTGTGGAGATTTATAGTAAGAAAACGGCTACTCAACTCTCGTTAGAAATTGCAAAGTATAAGCTCTCTCTAGTTGAACAGTACACTAAAGAAATGTTTAAACTTACAGAACCCTCTATACTAATGCTATTTTTTCGTTCTGTTGTGTTTATTAACATAGAAAGACCTTCAAACACGTACAGTTTCTTAAAAGAAGCAGGTTAGTTGTTGCTTATTGCAATAGATTTGTTAAAAAGGAAAAGTAGAATTTATAAAAGCACCAATCGTACTTAGATGAACTCCTGTATGATCACAATCATTTCATAAGAATCATTTTTTTTTTATTAAATATAAGAATTTAATAGTATGAAAATTGTTTTTAAAAAGCATTTTTGAAGAGCACATGTTTATTTTTCAAGTTTTAATTTGCTGAACACAATATTTTTGTCTCAGGATATTTTATTCCGTTGATGGGTACTTTGGTAATGTGCGTCATTCTACTTTTTCTGTGTGTCTGTTTATGGACACAGAGGAAGCGAAAGATGCGACACAAAGAAGATTATCTTTCTGATACAAGAACATGCAGAACCAATAATAAACTTAAAGAAAGTCCTCGTGTCACGCCTTGTAACTTTAAAAAAAGAGCACTTAACACTTTTCTAGAGTACAATGAAATCTCGTCGCCTGCAACTCGACGTAAACTTGTTGAAATTAATGAGAATATACTCGAGAGTAAATTTGAAAAAGAGACTGAAAATCCTTTAATTAGCGAAAGTCATAAAGTTACTGTTAACATTATGTTCAATAAAAACTGGTCTTTTTGATTTTAGTCAGATATGCATTTGGTTAACCAAGTAATTTCACCACGCTTTTTAAACATCGAGTTCATTATTTTTTAAAAAACTTGGTTTTATATTTGAGCCATGCGTAATGGCGATATGATGTAAAAATGTAAATTTATAAAAAAACCTTTAACCAACCTTGTATATAGTTTGTTACTTAAATATATTTTTTTAATTGTTTTTTTTTTTTTTTTTGGATTAACGTTTGCGAATTAAGCTTCTGAGATCTCCTTGTGCTATGCTAATGTTAACAGATTACCTTTTGTTTTCGTTTTTAATTTTATTTTTATATATTTTTATTTTCTTATCTTTTTATTTTTATGAAATAATATTTTGTGCTGTTTATTTTTCCTCGATTTTTATTTCGCTTGGAAGTAATCTTAAAGTAACTTGCTGTAGTGAAAAAAAAAAAAATTCCTCAGTCTGTAATCGAATCTATTTCTCTTCAAGGAAACTATAATACAATTTGTTGAGTCTTTTGCCTTTAGCTGTTGATAAATTTAGATTTGCAGCTGCAGGGGGAGGGGAATGTACCAAAAAACTGGAAATCAAGCAAAAGTAAGGATTCCACTTTTTTGTTGCAAAAGTTGGGTGTTTTTTTTTTTTTTATTTCAAAGAGAAGGATTTATTATTTGTACATTTTTTAATTTGAAGGAATTAAAAATGTAAATTTGAGGTACTAAATGATAGATACTAAGAAGGGGGAGGTATTAATTATACGGAAATGGATCTTATTAAAAGGTTTTGTATGTTAGAGAAGAAAAAAAGTTTCTTCTTTGCAAGGATGTCTAATAATTCAGACACTAATCTACCCTCTCCAAATTTCTTCACTTTTATCATAAAAGTAGATAATATGCCTTAAATGTCAAATACTCGGTTAAATATGGTGTACTTGAAGATTTTTAACCAATTAGGATTTTTATGGCACGGTAATGTGTTACATTAGTGCGATCACCCCAATCCTTTTCCCAGCACTCAAATAATATAAAGCGCTCAACAACAAAAAGTTATTGAGTCAAATGTACTTGTAAACGGGTTTTATCTCGAACTTACGTTTGGTATATCTATGTATATAAAAATTATATATTATAATAGTATAATAGTATTATAGTAATTAGAACAATATTACAGCATTTAAAACTATAGAAACCAAATTCCTATACACCAAAATATAAATTCTAGGTCGCAAAAATCTTTACCATTTTTATAAACTACTGACACAATTTTATGTTCTATAATTATGTTTACATTCGTCGCTCAGCTTTAAAACTCAAGTGGACGCTACTCCACGTAAATGTTCTAAAATCATAACTTTATCAGATCATATTGGTAAGAAAGAAATCGCTAGAACATAAGGAATTACATGTTCTACCGTTAGCAAAATTTTCAAGCAGTACAAAGAAACTGAGATGCTTTTACCTCTGAGAAATGGTTTGGGCGCAAGTGTCTGACCAATTCAAGAGACAATCACTTTCTACTGCAGCAATCATGATTAAATAGTTAAAACAATTATTATACGCTTATATATATTCATGTTGTTCTGTTAATAACACTAATCACGTGGCCATCGTTCGTTTTCAAATCGATATGAGACCCATTTATTACTCAAACATACTGATGGGAGAACATGTTAAGTATTAGTTGTTGTATATTTATAAAAAAAAAAGAAAAAAGAAAAAAGTTCATTAAAACGATATATCGTTAATTTTTATGGCTGATTCCAATTATTTGGCTACTACAGTGGCTACTACCAAATTTGAAACAAAACCTATTTGGGTGTAGCTTACGACTTTTTGGAGCTGAGTGATTCCAATACAAAATGCTTTCTAAACTTTGTTATTGTGAGTTCGTCCAAGGGCCTAACGTACTTCCAATAAAAATAAACCAATCAATATAAGTTTATGGTTCACGATTTTGTTCGTGTGTTTGCGTCAGGGCTCTTTGTTTTTAATCGGTATTCTTAATAGATTGTGGTAAATTTAAAAACAAAGAAACTTTTTAATTGTTCAGTTTTAAATCGAATGTTTAATAAAATGAGTGATTTTGTACACTTCATACCTGGTTACGTAAATAGATATAAAAAAGTATTGTTTTATTTTACATTATTTTAAATGTTTTGTTTTTCTAAATAAAATTTTCCATATTTTTCCGTTCAAAACTAAGAATAAAAATAAATTTAGGTAGCAGCTACTAATGGAAATTTACCGTTTGATTACTTCAACTATCTTTTTGTTTATATTTAGCTTGATTTCTTATAGAATTACATAAGGTTAGGAGATTTAGTACACGTCATATTGAATAGATATTACTGTATCAAAGCATTACAATGGTGCAACAGTAATTTTTTTTTTTCTTTAATCATTAACCTTTATTTGTTTAAAAAGAAAGCATAATGACTGGGTTAGAATATGCTGGAGAAAAATATGTGCAAGATGATATTATTTCCAGTACCAAGAATGTTTTGCGAGGATTGGAAACTTTAAAAGCTGAACATAATGGGTTATTAGAAAGATTTGGAGATCATTCAGATGTTAATTATGAAACATCTCACAGAGTAGATTTCATACGAAAGTCACTTGAGAAAATAGAGCTTGGACTTGGTGAAGGACAAGTAAGAAATTTTACTTCTTTTACTTGTAAAAAAAGTTCAATTTAGCAAAATATAGTTGCTCTCTCTCTCTTTATATATATATATATATATATATATATATATATATATATATATATATATATATATATATATATATATATATATATATTTTAAGAAAATAGTTCTATAATATTTTGTAATTGCTGCCCATTGATCAAACCAAATCAGATCTATATTCTTAGTGTGGCATGCTGTGATACTGCTGTGATCTGCAGCATATAGGATTTTTTATGCATTTTGTTCAGAAAGTATTTTTCACCTATTGTTGTTACTCAGCAAAGGTATAAATGATAACTTAGTGTTTTTTTGCTTAATGTGAATTTTTGTAGGTTTATGTAAGATTGTTCTAAACTATATGTTATGATTTCAAACTGCACACACACACACACACACACACACACACACACACACACACACACACACACACACACACACACACACACACACACACACACACACACACACATTTTTGTAAAGTATTATGCAAATTTAAATTAACATTTTTGTGACATAACAAACAAGTGTAGCTTGTAGCCATATAAAATTTACATAAATTCACCAGATAGTTAGATGGACCCAGGTCTAGTAAAGGTCTACTTCCTGGTAATTAAAGACTGGGTTGGTAAATTAAAACTATTAGTAGTTCTATAGTCTAATAGGAAAATTACACACATTTCTATAATGAAAATCTTAATAATTTAAAAAGTTTTTTTGCTTGACAATTTGAAAAAAATAATTCAACTGTCTTAATGCCCCAAGTCAGGGAATGATGCACTTGTTGAAAATTATTTTTGTGTTAGTTTCTCAATCTAAGAAGAAAAGAGAAAAAAATCAAAATAATCCTGCCAAGGTAACTAAAATTGAATAAGACTAATAATGATTATTCAGAAATAGCAGCAAAAAAGTGTTTTTGATAAGTATTATGTAATAAACTAAATTAATTTACAAGATATCTTAGCTGTTAAAAGTCTTAACAGTCTTATTCTCATCTAAATTGACTATTTTTAACATAAAATAAAAATCTAGTCAATTTTTTAAAATTTTAAAATTTCAGAATAAAGTAAAACTCTCTGAATTCAGAGATTTTTATCTTATTCTGAAAATTTTAAATTTGCTAACTTTAAATGACCAAAATTGATTTTTTAATTCCTATATAGTTTTGGGTCTAAATTTGCCAAACAAATCCTTAATTCTCTATAAAATTAGGTTCTAAAGTACTGATTTCCTGTTACACCAGGACTTATTCAAATGCTCAAAATCTCACCAGTTTAAGAGAATCAAAAAGATAACTTCTAGTTCAATAAAGTTGGATCAAATATACAGTACCTATTTGCTCTTTAGATGTTGCATATAGTTAAACCAAGGCATCTTATTAATTGAAAAGTGCTTAAGGATTTTTTTTGTTTTTTTGTTTTTGTTTTCTTTTTTTTCTTTTTCTCTTTTTGAAGCATCAGTGCAACAGTTCTTTTTTAAAGGATTTGTTTTAAGTGACTCTCTTTGTGTTAATGCTTTATAGTTAATTCAAAAGCTAGTATAAAGTATATAATATAAAATGTAAATATTTACTTAAGTGTATTTCACAAGAATCAGTTTGAAATCAGCTTGTGAAATATTTTAATCCTTCCTATCATTTTCATCATTGTCTATCACTCCATCTAAAACTAATATATTTGGTATTATTTTCACTTTGTTTCACTTTTACTATTGTTTAGTATTTTATTAACTTAATTTTGTTTTGTTCCAGGTTGCTTCTGCTATAGACAATTCTTAAGTATCTTTCATTTATAACTGCTGTTAAGTCTTTAATCCAATATTTTATATGCATAATGAATTAAGTTTTTAAACTATTCTTTAAAACAGCTCCTTGGTTGCTTGCAGCTATATCTTTTTGATTGGCTCACTAGTTTTTTGGCCTTCTAGGCAACAAATCTACATGTATTATAAAGTAGGCCATGGCTGATGTGTATAATTTAACTAATTAAAACTTATAATCAAATTTAAAAGGTTACCAGGGTTTTCTTTGTTAATTTTTTTATAATTATGTTTGAAACTTCCATGATTTGATTGCAAAGTTATACAACAATGCATCATTCTGCTTTATTGTTTCAAATATTCTTCAATTGAAAAAATACTTTCAATTGATTTATCTTTTGTAAAAGTTTAAAAATGGGGCTAGTAAATCAATCCATTGAGTTTTTAGATCCATGTTTATAATGGCAAATAAATCAAAATTTTTGCATTTCTTAGTTCAATATAAATGTTAAAAAGAATACATATTTTTGGTGACAAAATACTTCAGTATGCCTCTCAATGTGGAAACTTCAGTTTTTAACATTCTTTCCTTAGTTGAGAATGTTTATAAGAAAAGGGTTTCATTTTTAATCTAGAATTTAATCCAACTTTGTTTTGATAAAAGTCTCCAATTTTTAACTCTTTTTCAAAAACCAATTGTCTGGGATTGCAAAAGTCTGAATTTTTTTTTAACTTAAGGTTATGATGGCATTATGCAATCATCTAAGTCAGGTTGAAGCTGAGAAACAAAAGCTGAAAGCGCAAGTTCGTCGTCTTTGCCAAGAAAATGCATGGTTGCGTGAGGAGCTGTCTGCTGCGCAGCAAAGGTTACAGTTAAGTGAACAGACAGTTGTTCAATTGGAAGAGGAGAAAAAACATTTAGAATACATGAATACTTTAAAAGTGTATGATGAAGATAAGCCTCAGGTATGAAACTTTAATAGTTCATTAAGGTAGTTATTGTTGACTATTTTGTACTTTGCACCTTAAAAATTCTTGATCTCATATTCTTTAAATGGTTTTTGTCAATGGCTTATTGTCAATTGTTTGTTTTTAATTTTTCAGTACCATAGCTGACACTTAAAAGCAATTATTAGCAGATATGTATAATGTATATTTTTGATTTTTGTCTAAGGCTGTAATTAGTATAGGTTAAGAGACATTAAGTATTAGGTTCTAATATATAGCAAGCCAGACATATTTTCTGGACCATTTAATTTGATTGGTGGTCATTTTTTGTTAAATTTTTTTTTTTTTTTATTAAGTTAGGTATAAGTTAGCTGTGCATTTTTAACTATTTTATTGCCATTTTATTAATGATATGTATTTAAATAAAAAAGGAAGCCATTTTAAAAAAAAGTGATTGAAAAAATCATTTAAGAAACTTCTTTGAACTGTAGAGCACATCTAGATTTACTGCAACAATTTTTTGTAATGTGTTTTCACAAACTGATTAATGAGGCTTAACTTTAAATGTAATGGTGGCAGTATAGCCTTGTTTGGTGAAGCAAATGAATGATTAGCAATATTTTTTAGTTGAGCAGAAAAATCATCATGCTTGGACCATGCGTTGTCTTTTTAATAGTTATGTTCTGATCTTAAAATATAATGAAAGGCATAAGAAACAGGAGAGTTTAGTGTATCTTGCTTGTAATCCAGTTTGGATAGCAACAATTTTCAGATTACCACATCATCCACTGATGCTTATTATACTCTATGACAATAAGACAGTGAAAAAAAAAAAAAATAATAATAATAATGATAATGAAAGTAAATAAAAGGAATTGAATAAAAATATTTGATTGTTATAAATCTATTATATCATTTACCAGAAATGAACATTTTTTATATTGATGAAATTTTATGAATTTAAACTTTTCAGTATTTTCAACTAAATAAAAAGCAACAGCCAAAAGTTTTTATGGCAGATAAAAGATGTTCTCTCAAATACTATTATTGCCTATTATAAACTTTTCAAAACAATCTTTTAATTTTCTTAAAGTTACTTGGATTGAGTTTGCTTTTATTATTAAAAGCCTCATCAAACCCACCATTATTAGCCACAAAGTCACAAATCTTAAGACTATTAAACACAGAATATGGATGTAGCATAGTTTGATAAAATAAATTTTTAAATGTTGATTTTCAATTTTTTCTCATTTAAAAACTCAATAATATGTTCAAATTCAAGAATGACATAACATGATAAAGTGAAAGAATTTAAAGAAAATATAGCTAGTCTTTTAAACAATTAAAGACTACATAAGAAAAACCACAGATGTCTAACTTTGCAAATTTTAACATTTGTGTCCTTTTCATCATATAGTAACTTTTACCTATTACTTCTACAATTCCAAGCAAAAAACCACCTTTATCATGCACTATCAGGTGTTTAAAAATGCTTAGCATTAAAGACTAATGAAGTCTTTACACACAAAATTCTATTTTTCTGAAAAGTAGAAAAAAAGGATGTCTTCCCCTATAGTCTTGAATTGTTAAAATATAAATTTTCTTTAAGCAGTTTTCATTTTTTAATATTAGCCTGATGAAGGAATTGATAGTGACTTCCATGAAGACATTCCTGATGATGGTCATGAGTCTGATAAAGATGAAGGTAAAATTATCTTTTTCAGTTTTTCTTAAATTATTCTTCAACTTTTGGAGTTAAAAGCTGGAATCAATAAGTTCATAAATTTTGGCTGAAATCATTTTTAATGAATAATGATAACTGATTCGTTAATTTTTCAATTTAATTAATCATTAAAATCTTCCATTTTAAATGTTAGGAAAAAATGAGTTATTAGTTTGATAGGTAAAATACAATTTATTTGTTTGAATTTATTTCTAAATGAGTTTTTAAAATAATTTAAATGTAAGTTATTACTTTAAAAGGTAATGTTAGAATTTAAAGTAACCTTTACTTATAGAAATTAATCGATAACTTCATTTCAATGTTTAAAATCATTTAAAAAGAGATGCTTGTATAAGAGTACTCAAAATTTTGTATTAATATCCTTTAGTTTTATACATACATACATACATACATACATACATACATACATACATACATACATACATACATACATACATACATACATACATACATACATACATACATACATACATACATACATACATACATACATACATACATACATACATTTCAGTTTTCTGGTTCATTGCAGTATAAAGTTTGTGTATACCAAATTTCACAAGTTTTAGTGTACTATAGCCACTTCCTCAATGCAGTTGAAATCTCTGTTTTATTGGTAAATAAGCATATGTATTAAATGAAAATTTTTAATGTTTGCAATTCTGTTTTATTAGTAACAGATAACAGAGATTAAACATTGAAATGATACTAGAAAAATGTCTAATAATATGTCTTCTGCTTCATTATATTGCAAAGTGCCATGTTATTCTAAGTATATCTCACTAAAAATATATTAACCAAATTTTGACTTAAGTTTATATATATCTTGCTAAAAAATATCATATTAACCAAATTTTTACTTTATTATTATCTTATTTTGTGAAAGATGGTTTGAAACAGGATGTATTATTCAAATGTAATATGTTTAGGTCAAAAAGTTGATTACTTCAAGATTTTCAATTGCATGTTATTAAGGACTAATAAGTAGACTCAACTATGAAGAAAACTAATTATTTTGGTGTACATCCTCATAAGAAAACCAACATTTTAGGGGATTGGGGCAAATTTGTCTGTTTCCCTTGAAAAAAAGTCATCTAAAATATTTTTTATAAAAAATTTTTCTATTTTCTTAAATAAGAATAAAACTTAATAAATATCAAATCTCTTCAAAAAATATTTTAATGGAGGAGGATTTAAATATGGCTTTATGATTTTTAGATTCTATTAAAATAAAAAAATATTACACATGACATAATTTGCAAAATATTATGTACAAGACATAATATATAATTAGAATATATATTATAATGTAGAAAATGCATATCAATTTATGACTCAAGCTTATCTTATTATCAATTTATATGAATTAATGTCATCTAAGTTCTATTACTTGAGTATTCTAATGCCAGTTTTCTTAGGAGCTCTCCATGATATAGTATGGATTCAAAAGTTAAGAATTTTGAAAATATTAAGTTGAACAGATTAAGATCATTGCTTAGCAAATACTTCTAATGCCTAGTTTTGTTTAACAAAATGACAAGGTGATGTTTAATAATATGACTTCTGAAACAACACTGGAATTTTATTTTATTTTGCTTAAAGTGAATCACAGAAATAAACATTCAAACATATTTTTGATCAATTGATAGCAAATGCAACACCCATGTGGAACAAAACTTTTATTCTTCAGTTCTTTAATTCTTTGTTTAAAAAATATCCCACTCATGTTTTAAAATGCTTAATGCCTCAACTGTTTCATTTTCCAAAAATAAGAATTCAAACACGGCACCATATTTGATTTTTTCTATTGTAAAAAAATACACTAGCATGTCGACTATCTGATTTGCAAACAAAAAATGAATTTTCTAAATGAAAGGTTACATGTGAAAATTTTGTCAACTGAAAAAAAGGCAGACTTATTAGCACCATTTATGTGTTATTCTAGAAATTTATTGGAGAGCTTACATACAATCATTAATAAATCAAACTGCACAATTACTGATATTATATTTGGACATGATGTTAGTTAAAATCATGTCCAATGTGAGAAAAGAAATTCAGTTTTGGCAAAAGTATGTTTTAATATATAGATGATGCACTGAGCCAGGTTTCATCAGTAACAAGCTCTGTTAATAACACGGGTGTATATGAAATTCCTGCTCGATTGAGAACTCTTCACAATCTTGTAATACAATATGCTTCACAGGTAACAGTCTTTAGACAGCTTTGATTTCTTAAAAAAAAATTATAAGAATAAATTATAATAGTAAGGAAAAAAATTATAATAATGAGAAATTTACAAAATGAAAATAATAATATTATTTAAACAAAAACTTTATTTAAAGGGTCGGTATGAAGTAGCTGTTCCATTGTGCAAACAAGCTCTTGAAGATTTAGAAAAAACTTCTGGTCATGACCACCCTGATGTTGCTACCATGTTAAATATTCTTGCTTTAGTATACAGGTTAATTTTTTAGGTTATAGTTATGTTTATCAGAGTTTAAGTATTTTTAGGCATTTATGTGTGGTATAATTTTGTTATCTTAAATGTGTATTATATTTATACAACTTTAGAGATCAAAGTAAGTACAAAGAGGCTGCTAATCTTTTAAATGATGCTTTGGCTATTCGAGAAAAAACTCTTGGTCCTGATCATCCAGCTGTAAGTGTTTTTGAATAAAATTGTATTAACAACTGCCTAAAACAAAGTTTTTTTGTTTTTTTTTTGTTAAATCAGTTCTAACTTAATGAAAATCTTTACTTTAACCATTTTATGCTTTTTTAAAGGTTGCTGCCACTTTAAACAACCTTGCAGTTTTGTATGGCAAGCGAGGCAAGTATAAAGAAGCCGAGCCTCTTTGCAAGAGAGCCTTAGAAATAAGAGAAAAAGTATATTGCTTTGTCATGTTATATATTGTTTGTGTGATGAATCATGAATGTTATAGAGACAAGAAAAACTTCAAAGTTTATTATGTGATCAATTATTTTTAATGAAATATTTTAACTGTTATTGTAATAATAGGTGCTTGGAAAAAACCACCCTGATGTTGCTAAACAGTTGAACAATTTGGCTCTTCTTTGTCAGAATCAAGGAAAATACGATGAGGTTTGCTATATATTTTAATAGCTGGAAGTCTAGGCTAATATTTTTCTTTTTAGTCTAAGAATATAAAGTTATATAAAGTAAGTGGAAATTTTATTCTCAGTCCATTTAAATCAGAGTTATTTACATAACTAACCAAAAATACTACAAATTAGTTTATGCAATCCATTAACAAAACAACATAAACGATTTCTAAAGTTATTTTAAATATATTTTAAGATTTTGAGAGCCAAAAATCTTTTTATTAATATAAATTGTTTAAATAAGGTCTAGCTGATATTTTTGTGTTTATGAAGTAGTTAGAGTACTTAAAAATTTCACTTAATTTTCTCTATGAAGTTTGTTATAAGTCTGCTGTATATACCAGCGTATCATTTTATATAAAATGATATACTTAACATTTCTATTTATTTTTGTCTTATATTTAATTAATGTTTTTGTTATTTTAATGTGTTCTTGTTATTTCAATGTGTTTTTGTTATTTCAATGTGTTCTTGTTATTTCAATTTGTTTTTACTTAATTAAGTAGAATGAAGTAATGCCCTCTAAAGCTTTTGAAATGACCCCTGTTGCTAAAATGCTGCTTAAATTAAAACTCTGATGATAACTATTTCAAATCTCTAGTTGACATTACTGATGGAGTCAGTTTTCATATGATTGCTATACTGAATACTGAAACTTAAAAAAAATATAACTCATGTTGGAATGCCTTGAGCATTTAGAGGCTCAAAAAAGTACAAATGGTTTTGATTGGTATAAATATTGGTTTTCCTCTATTAAAAAGACTAGTTTAAAACTGTAAATATGTATAAATTGATCATGAATTTGTAATTGCTATTTATCTTCTCAGGTGGAAATGTATTATCAGCGTGCATTAGAAATTTATGAAACACAACTGGGACCTGATGATCCAAATGTAGCGAAAACTAAAAATAATCTGGTATATTTGAAATATTAATCATCATTTCAAACAATTGAGTAAGTTTATGGGCTGTAGAAGATAATTGGTTTGATTTATATAATTCTAATTTAGGCATCTGCTTATTTAAAACAAGGAAAGTATAAAGCTGCTGAAGGACTTTATAAACAGGTATTAAAATTTATCACAAAGAACTTTCTTGCAATTGATACGAAAATATCTCCATAAAATAGTTTTGTTATTGTTTACAAATTTTTATATACGAAAATATCTCCATAAAATAGTTTTGTTATGGTATAAAATTTGTTTTTACATGTATATTTATGTGAGATTTTCATTTATGCAAGATACAATTTCATTTATATAAGATACAGTTTACAAATCTAATTGCTGAAGAGTCTCCTTCCCTTAATTGGTATCCTAATCCCTTTACTTTAGTTTTAATAGGAGCCAAAATGTTTTTTTTATAAAAATTAAAATTCAAATTTTGGTTGACATTTGTTTCTGGAAAGTCTTTAATTTAATTTTTTTTCTAAGTTTTAATGATAATTAAAAATATAGGAATACAAATCTGCAGATTTTTTTTTTTTTCATTTTTTTTTGTTATAGTTTTGTATTCCTATATTTTCAAATGATTTGAGTTCAATCGATGTTATCTGCTTTTGTTTTCTCTTAAAGGTAAATAACTGTAACATTTCAAGAAAGTTGTATAATAGAAATCTTTAAAAGTGTTTTTCCATCTACATTATAAGGTTCTTACTCGAGCTCATGAACGAGAGTTTGGAAAAGACGATGAAAGTAGGGTAAGAAATCTTGCAAATAAACTTTTGAGATTGAATTGATATTTAGTAATGACCTTTATTAGTATTATAGTGTAGTGGTAAATTTTTTATTCTTTAACGCTTTCTATTTTTCTTGTTTTTCTAGAGAGGCAAAGACAATGCACCATATGGAGAATATGGAGGATGGCATAAAGCAGCTAAAGTTGATAGGTTTATTTAGTTATTTGTTTTTGATAGCATTTTAAGCCCCAAAAAAATTAAAGGATCATTTTAAGGATCTGAGGATCTCTTAATTTTACATATTCATGTGAAACTTTTTTCTTCACTCAATCTAAACACTTAAATAATTGTGGAAAGTAATTATAGAACTCACATTTTAACTATTTGTCTGAAGTTTAAACTTTTTTTTTTATATAAGTTTACAGATTTTCAAAGTGTTCATTTTTAAGAACATCTATGCTGTATATAAAAAAATGTCACAGTTTAAACTGTTATAACAAAATTTTACTATTATATCCTAGACTTGTTTTCATTTTTTGATACAACATGTTCCTTAGTAGACCATCTCATATCATAATATATTCAATCATAACTTTCTCTTCTTAGCTGGTAACTGTTTTCCTCAACTCTTATTTCTCCACTGCCAGGAAAAGGTCTTCCCTTAAGTGCTTATGTTAGGTGAAAATTGCATCCAATCCAGTTTCTGCTTAACATGCTGAAGTATATTAAAAATCCACCAAAAATGCTAAGCTTGCTTGTTTGTTATTTAAATTTAGTTCGGACGTTTTTTGTTGATCGTACTTTCTAGCAACCACATCATTGAGATCTAATAGAGCATCAGCTATTTCTCTCTTTTCATCTGTTGAGACTACATCAATTGGAAGGCTTTACAGAATGTTAGATACTATATAGGATTAGTCATATTCCTAACAACATCATTTTGGTTATAATAAAAACTTTGTTAAAAATTATTGTTATTATTGTTATTTTTATCATTTTATTATCTTTTATTTTATTGTTATCTTTATTATTAATCATTTATCATTATTATTATTATCATCATCATCATCATCATCATCATCATCATCATCATCATCATCATCATCATCATCATCATCATCATCATCATCATAGTTTTTATTTTATATTGATATTAGCTTTACAAATCTAAATCGAAAGGTAACTTCAGTTTACCTGCATCCAGTTGATCTGCGTCCGAACTAAGGCGCTCAATTTTGCCCAAGCTCTTTGTGAGAGATGATTTGAAATAAAATCCTTTTAAATTACTGTATTTTCTCGAACCAATTTTTTATTATTTTTGTCGTGCGCGACATAAAAAAATGTTTTTATGTTGCTTTCGTTTATCAAACCATAGAGATTTTTTTGTGTAGTTTTTGCATCATTTTCTAGTTTGTCATGGAAAGCATTAGAAATCTTTTTGAATGTTTTTGAAATTACATTTGTTATTATCGATATTTAATACTTTTTATTACAGTAGGAACAAGTGAAGTTCAAAAATTAACACTATATGTTTTTGTAATTTTTAGAATAATAGAAGTATAGTTTTACTTTTTCTGCTTGAATAAACTTAATTTTGATTAATTCGCCACCTTCAATTAGGTTGCGGCTTTTGACATCATGCCACATAGTGACCTTCGCTTTGACGGCTATGGACGCAAGTGTCCTTCAACGGGTTAAGAACTATAAAAAAAACAAAATATAATTTTTTTTTAGTCCAACAGTAACAACAACCTTGAGAAACTTATCCGCTCTTTATCGTCGGCAAGGGAAGTATGAAGCTGCTGAAACATTAGAAGACTGTGCTAATCGATCAAAAAAAAATGTATGTTAAGATTTATAAGAATTGTTTGTTTTTATTTTTCATAAACCTTTTTTTTGTGACAATGGGATATTTATTTTGAAGCCTATAGATGTAATGAGACAGTCACAGCTAGCTAGCATACTCGGAGCAGAAAGTAGTATTTCACCACCTGGGGTAAACAAGACATCTCCTAAAATCGAGGAATTTTCTCCAGATGAAGAGGTAAGAATCATTTCATAACGTTATGCTCATTTACGCTAAATGACAAGAATTTTTTTTTGCAGTTTCTTAAGAAATTGCAGTTAAAAGCTTTTTTTTTTTTTTTTTACTTTTTTATATTTTATTCTTACAAAACTAAAACTTTACGTAGAAGAACTTCATACAGCAAGTTATAACTTCTTAAATTTGCATTAAGCTTAAAATTATCGTATTACTGGTATGTAAGTCATGGCTTTAAGACTTTTAGAAGAGGTTCAAAAAATGAACTCGACTTGATGTTGTTGAAAATCAATTGCCAGTTTTCATATCATTCTCCAAAAACCTTTTTAGCGACGAAAGTAAAATCTTGGAAGAAACTGATCATCTCAGAAAGTCACAGTTAACGAAAAAATTGTAAAATAAATGGTTTTCACTGAAAATAAAATAAAAAAGTGCAAAAGCTATTTTTATAAAATTTCCTATTAAAGTTAAACGAATTTTTTTTTCTTTTTGAAAAGAAAAAATTATAAATTATATTGGATAAGCGGTTGAAAAAACTAGTATAAAAAATCAGTTCAAATCTAAACGCTAATATTTCGGTGAAATTATATTTAATTATGATTATAGTTAACATTTCATGTCTAAACGTTTATATTTCGTTGAAATTATATTTAGTTACAATTAATATTTCATATCTAAACGCTTATATTTCGTTGAAATTATATTTAATTATAATTAATATTTCATGTCTAAACGCTTATATTTCGTTGAAATTATATTTAATTATAATTAATATTTCATGTCTAAACGCTTATATTTCGTTGAAATTATATTTAATTATAATTAATATTTCATCTCTAAACGCTAATATTTCGATGAAATTTAAAAAAGAAACTTTCTTCGAATGGCGTTATGATTTACGCAACAAAGAGTAGATGAACTAAGCATGTACTACGCTAAATATTAGAAAAGTTTATCTTGTCAAATAATATGGGAATCCGTAATGCAGTACTAAAAATGTTGCAATGCTAATAAAACGCTAATAAACATTAAGCGATTAAACAACGGTAGAAAGACATTTAAGGTCTTTCCAGCATTTTTCGACCGCTCGATGATTGTTTAACCAAGTCATTTGAGGACAAATAATAATAACAACTGACATCCTGGAATTCCTTCAGGAGAAAATACTTTTATAGCTCAGAGGTTTTGTAAGAGTAGCCTCTTTCCTAACAATTTGGGAAGTTAATTTTTTTTTTTCTTTTAACTAAAGCAACAGTAGTGGTGATCAATTATCATTTATGATGATCAATTTCTATGGTTTTGGCTTCAAAAGTACTTTTAACGAAACTTTCCTAAATTTTTGTCATCCGAGAAAATTATTGCTTTCATTTCTGAAGCGTTTCAAAACAAAAATTGTAATTTGTGGAAAATACACCTCAGCTAAAAATACACCACGGGTAAAAACATTAAGTTACTCTTTTCAATGAAAAGCAAAATGTCGCTACATAAAGTAAATATCGTTTAGGTGTTAACATTTTTTAGTTCTTTAGGGGAGGATGTGGAGAACTGAGACATCCCATACAGTCATTTTTCCAGTCAACCATTTTTTACAAATCATTTTCTGTAGCCCCTGGCTTAATCTTTAACAGCTCTTTCCCCACTTATAAAAATCCATTACGAACAGCCCTTAAGGAAATCCTTAATAATGCCGATAAAAGTATAAATGCAGGATTTTTAATGAGGATGTCTAGTGATAATGTTGCTTGTCTTCGTTTTTATTTTTTATTTTAGGAAAAACGACGGAAAGATAAAACAACTTTATCTCGGCTGAAAAGAACTTTTAGTAATCGTGGACAAAAGCTAATGGAAAAAATTAGCTCTGGTAATCTTAAACGATCTTCGTCTAGAGAGAACCTGGGGTTATCTTCAAAAGTTCCCCAATCAGAGCGAATATCAAGGAGTACGTCTCACCTGGCTCAATTTCCTAACGAAAAGGTAAGAGATACTGTAAATCACTAGCAGTTTGTATCAATAAATTACTTAGGAAATTTGTTGAAAAAGGAATTTCGAACGTTCCTCTAAAATTCCTCCTTTTTTATTGAGATCGTGATTTATTTTTCCGAAAGAAAATGTGCAGGACAAAATATTTTTGATAACAATCTACAATTTTCCGTTTAGACATTGATATTTTGTTTTTTTTTTGTTTTTTTTGCTATCATAGGTTAATGTTGGACAGTACACGAACGCGACAAACAATCTTGGTACTGTACCGACGCCTCAAGAAACAGACGAGTTATTATAGCACGTTGACTTAATGACAATCAATAACGGGCAATTTTGAGTAACTGCAGAGTTTCATACGACGGCAAGCACATTGATATGCTTTTTTACTCTTCAACTGTGTGTCCTAATTCGTTTTTTTTTTTTTTTTTTTACAGCCAAAAACCAACTTCTTTCGTGCAGGAAGCACGGACACTAACTAGCTTCAATACGCTTTAGGAATTACACGATTTTTGAGTGATGCATGAGGTTCAATTTTATCGGTTTTTTTATTAACTACCTTTTAGATGGTTGAAAATACCTGAGAGCTTCGTTATGAATGCTTGCACGTTTAAATTTTATATCGTGATTATTTATGTGGGATTTTTTTTTTTTTTTTTTTTTTTTCAGAAAAATAGTTGTAAATTATATGCAATAATAGATTGTCAACTCGCTAGTTTTTTATTTTTGTATTATTCGAAACTTATAAAATAACTTTAAGATAATTTGAAATGTTTATTGTGTTTTTGTATCTTCAAGTTAAATATAGTATGAGTATGGTATTTAAAAAAGAACTTAAAGCGTTCTGATTTTATTTAGAAAGAAAAAAAGGGACTGGTTTGAAATAGAATTCTTAAAAAATTTTCCTATTGATTATAACTTATATTAACTTTTTTTAAAAAATTTTAAAGACTTGCACACTTTTTCAAAGTTCCCTAAGTTTCTTAAAATATTTCTAAACAAATTATTTTTTTAAAAAAAACGAAAACGCGCTTTTTGGTTGCTCTTGAAATACCCCTTAGAAAAAAATTTAATAATTTTAAATATTTAAGAATTCGCCTTTTTTAATACTTTCTGTAAGCCCAACGAGATTAGGCATGTCGGGCATCATTGTGGTTTTCATAAATTTAGACGCACTCATATATATGAATAGAAATTTTTAGTTTTTTAACGATAAAAAACAATAAAGAAAAAAAATTTCGGTTTAGTTTTTTTTTTCTATTTATTAGAATAAATACATACAGAATACAAAATTAAAAAAAAAATTACAAAAATACAAATATTAAGTAATAATTAGGTACAACTACATGGTATTAAAAAAAATAAGACAAAAAAAATTATAAATTTAGACGCACGATACATTAGGAGGCGTAATTTATGAACCAATCAATATTTTGCGTATCCGCCTTTTGCTTTAATACAACTATGAACTCTTTTAGGCATAGACTCAACAAGATTTTTGCTCATCGCTTCTGGGACCTTATACCAGGTCTCCTTAAGGACGTCCTTCAGCTGGCCAAGTGTGGAAGTTTGAACCTTTGCCAATTCACGATCAACCCAAGTCCAAATGTTTTCAATCGGGTTCAAATCAGGTGAGTATGGAGGCCACGG
This sequence comes from Hydra viridissima, assembly GCF_058129835.1. Taxonomy (NCBI): domain Eukaryota; kingdom Metazoa; phylum Cnidaria; class Hydrozoa; order Anthoathecata; family Hydridae; genus Hydra; species Hydra viridissima. The sequence continues at coordinate 6,476,341 of NW_028324303.1, forward strand.
TATTGTCTTGATATTATTATCGTTGAACCACTCCTTTGTATAGTATGTAGTATGTGCAGTAGCGCCATCTTGTTGAAGTTTCCATGGTTTATCATTGAGCATAAGTAGGTCAATTGATGGAATTAGGTTGTTTTCCAGTACTTCTACGTATATTCTGGAGTTGATTCTTCCGGTTTATGTTTGGCACATACCAACACATTTGTAATTGAAGCATGATCAAATTCCTATCGAGCCTCCTCCACTTTGTACAGTCGGTCTAATGTACTTGGCGTAATACTTTTCGTGAGCTATTCTTTTGACTGTTACGATAGATTAGCGATTGATAAGCTCAAAGTTACTCTCATCACTCCACATAATGTTTTTCCATTGTTCTATTGTCCAATACCTTCTTTCACGACACCATTTGTTTATCATATAGACACAGGAGCGGTTTCTTCAAAGCAGAATAGACTCCAATCTTGTATTTGATAAGTATATGGCGGACTGTACTTTGAGAAATAGATGTATTTCGCGTTGTATTGAATTCTGTGGTCAATTCTTTGTAACTAATTCTTGAATTAGCTCTGACAGCTCTAAAAAGGGCACTATCGTCCTTTCTGGTGGTTGACAAGGGTCTACCTGGCCTTGTTTTCTCGCTGGCACCACCAGTGTGAAGAAAGTTTTGCTTCGTTGTCCGAACGCATTTCTCAGAGACTCCAATTAACCTGGCGATTTCTCTATTACTTTTGGTTCCTTCTTTGATGTGAGCAATAATTTGCTATCTTTCAGCTTGAGTGATACGTCTTTTGCCCATTTTTCGCGTCTTTTTAGTGCAAAACTAACTTAACTTTTGTTTGTTTATTAAATAATGATTAACTAATTCCAGGTAAGTTATATTTATATAAGGTTTTTTGACAAAATCAATTAATTTAGGCCTATTAATGAGAAATATGGAAAAAAAACTACTGTTTAACTATCAACTAACAAGATATAAGACTTTTTTGATTGTGCGTCTAAATTTATGAATAAAATAAAATCAAGCTTATCAATTAACTTTTTTGTGTTAATTGGTATAGAATAAGTAATAAACATCCTGTAAAAAAATTAAGGTACTTTATAATAAAGCTTCACTTCCTCTATTAAATTATAGATCAAACATAGCGGTAGCACTTTTATTTTATTTTTATTTTAAGTATTTTTTTACATATATGTAAAAAAAAATGAGAGCGTCTAAATTTATGAAAAACACTGTATAACAAAAACACGTTTTAAAATACTTAAAATGCTGCAAAAAAAAAAGTCGTTAGTCTTGTGCATTACATTTAGTCATTCCTTTTGTTATTAGCAACCTTTCAACATATTATAAAACACAGAACCTTTGATGCAATAGTAACTTGCATCACTGTTACTACAGTGAGTTTTTCTTTCAGGGCCCACGTAAACTTGAATTTTCTTCAATTAAAAAAAAAAATTACATTGCAAATACGTGAGGAGGTCAAGGCCTCTCCCACCCCTCACCTCGGTAACTTTGGCCCTGATAGATCTGGTGAATATTATGTTAGGAATAAATCTCTTATTAATCCATTTAGCTCATCATGACTGGAATGGAGCACTGAACCAATTTTATACATAATGTTATCGTTATCTTTTGATCGTCCATATCTATCTTTGATTCATTATTAGATGATATTGTTGGTAATTTAAAAAATACAGCTACCAAAACTTGAAAAGTGTGGAAATCAGAGCGAATTTCTAACTCAGGTTTCCGGAAATAAGGCTTTTTCTGTTTTTACCATTGATTACTGACGACAATTTTCATGAGAAAAAATGTCATAAAAACATAAAATGTTTGTGTTCTCGATGAGCCAAATAAAACGTGGTTAAATAACAATCAAATTTGCGGTAGTTCAGTTCAAATGATTTAACTTTTTTTTTTTTAAAAAAAAAAAAAAAGCAAGCTAATGCAAATGCAGCCAAATATAAAATAAGTTGTACGATTTCGAATCAACTGGATTTTTTAAAACACAAATAAACTTAATGTGTTCATATCAATTGTGAGGATTTGAAAATATCTTAAGAAGTTAGTGATTCTTTTATTTAAATAAACTTTAATGAACAAAGTAGATTGTAAGTTGAAAAAACTCATTTTTATTGTAACTTTTAATATATCTGTTGTGAAAAAGATGCCATTTTGTACCTTCAATAAATTTAAAACCAGTTCTGCACTTAAAAATAAATTTATATGCAACCGTAGAAATTAATAAGGTTTTTTATAGTGATTCAGAAAAGTACACATATCTATTTAATTCCAAAGAATGTGCGCTAAATGATATAAAACTTGCTGAACTCTATCTAAAAGTTAAATAAATCTTTTTTTTATCAGCAATTAAGTAAATTAAGCAAAATCAAATTGTTGAAACAAACTTAAGGGTTAGAAGTTTTTACTATTGTAATTCTGGTGTAATTTCTCCATTAATTTGATCGCTCTTTCATCTTAAGTATTATATTAGTATATGGAGTATCTAGAATGAGTTTTTCAAAATCTTAATGTTCTATAAAGCACTTATTAGCTCTAGAGCAATTTTAATCAGAAATTGCTCTAGATCTAATAAGTGCTTTACAAAACAGAAAATCAGAAATTGCATCCAGTAAGATTTTTAGTTTCACAACAATACCATTTAGCCATCCAGTATTTACTATTGTTATGTCACATAATTTCAAAAATTTTTCATGCATCAAATTCATTCAACGAGCTCTATAGATATTTAAAAATACCTTGTTCCGACATCCTTGCAGCTATGTTAGTGACTTAAAAGAGCCTTTTTTTGTCACTAGCATAGCTGCAAGGATGTAGAAATGCAGAACTAATTTTTGTTTCATATTGTCACTTTTTTATACAGACTCTGGGCCAGCAACTGTTGTACCATTTTTTGCCTCTGTTGATGGCATGCTCCTAATCATTAAGAATAACAATGTAAAGCTGCATTGGGTTTTGCTTTTGATGTGCTTGGCTTTTATATTTTATTTGAAGGTTAAGTTAACAGTTTTGGAGCAGCTTTGATGGTTATATAGCACATTTTAATTTGGGGTTCAATTTGTATATTATAACATTCTTTGTCTCATCATTGGCTACTCTTTTTCTGCTTTAGTTATGACAAATAATGTATTTAATTCAGATAGTAAAAGTAGTGTTTGCAATAGCAATTAAGAATTTCTGATTAGACCTATTCAAATATTACACTGTTCCCTGAAATTGTATAACCCTAACCTCATGACCCAAGAAAATCCTTTGGGTTGTTGAAAGAGTGTACCTTGTAGTTTACAACAATCTAAGACTTGAAATCGTGCATTAAAATATGCCTGAAAAATTAGCATTTAAAATTTCACTAAAAATAAGGCTTTTTTTTATTGCCCAAACAACAACTCAGTTTTGCATTTTTTCAGCATAATTATTTATTTTCTTTAAGTATATCAAAGATATTATGTATTAAAGTATATCAAAGACATTGTTTATTTTTAACGAAGATATTTTAACATCTTATATAATAATTTGATAAATATCAAGTAAATACAACTCTTTTTAGTTTTAAAGGATTAGAAACATCACATTTTGAGAGGCTAGTAGCAAAAATTTTTCTGTTAAAATTCTTTATTTAATAATAAAAGTCCTTGTCAATGATGGGTATATGAGCAAATTAAGTGGATGCTTTATATTTGTTTGGCATTGAAGTCTGCCGAACAGTGTTTTAGTCTTGTTCTGAAGTTGGAACAAAATTGGAAGGTGAACCATGTTGTCAAAATATTTTGCTGCTTTTGATATCTTTTCTGGCAGAGACATATTCATTATAAGCTTTTTTGATTGATCCAATTGTTTGGGACCCTGTTTAATACAGATCTCTGGAACTGATGTTGGACCAGCAACACAATTGTAGCTCATCTGCATGCACAAGATCCATCAAAATTTTAACTTTGGCATAGGTTTCAAATATTTAGTACCTTTCTCTGAGTCACATATAGATGTGATTTCAAAACCATTAAGGTATTCTTAGGTAAATTTTCAAGGAACTTTGTTTCAACTATTTTTTTGCTATTAATTTTATTTAAAGTGGATGCCAGCTTAAACATTTTATTGTTAGACAAACCAGTATTAACTTGAACTTGCACCATATATTCTGCTGCTTGAACTTGCTCTGCTACTTTCAGCTATTTTTGATGATCCTAAAAAACAAAAAATAATCAAAGAAGCAAAAATTAAAAACAATTTAAGGTGATATTTGATGTTTGGTAATAAATTACATTTGTACTTCATTGGATTAGAAAGTAATTTCCACCAGAAGCTTTAGGGAGATAAATTGTTTCCTGGAAGAAGCTAGAGCTATTCGACATGTTCAACAATAGTTTTATAAGCCACCTGGTTTTCTGATACTAACTCAAATAAACTTTGCTGAAGTGTTGACTTTTTGCAGGAATGAGGCCTCCCCTTACTTACAGTTGTCAGATGTTGGGTCATGATGTGAGGCTAAATGCATTTCTGTGGAACAATTATTAGTTATAATATATTTTTACTTTAAAGATTTTTTAAATATTAATACACGTTTTAACTATATGGATATATATTAAAAGTTGAAGTAGGTTGATGCAAGATGACTATGTTAAAACCATTTTAACCACTTTAGTTTTGGAAATCAGAACATAAAAGTTCATCATTTGTGACCACAGGACAAAAAAAGAAATTTTGAAAAAAAAAAACAAAAAAAAAAAACTTTTTTTGTCATTGTTATACGAAATACACGCCTGAAAATATTAAAAACTACCCTTGAAGATAATGAAATACAGTTTGTTTTTTCATAAAACAATTAAAATAATAAACTTTCTTTAACTTTGTTTACTTTCAACAGTTTTATTTCTTCCAAAATCCATTTGATCTGAAACTGAATTCTTAATTTAGTTTTATACTGTTTAACAATTTTAGATCAGGATTCTGAGCCTAAAAAATTTTTTAAAACTATTTTAATTATACTACAGTTACTGGACTATTGTTTAACATTTATTACTTATTATATATATTATTTTATTATGTTGAGTTTTCCAATAATTCCAATAGTTACAGAAATTTAGGGTAATTTCATGTCAAAATTTTAACATGGCTTCACATAGAACCCTGCATCTCCTAATTCCCCAAAAACTTTTTAGAAATATTTTTCCTTTTATTTTTTATTGCAGATAATTAAAGATTGTCTAAAATTTTAAGTCTTAAGCAACAGAAAATACATTACTAATTTTTTTATTTCTTGGTGTTTTGCTTTATATATATTAGTTTGTAGTTATAAAAAAACTATTATTTTCCTTAGGTCAGGCCTCATTGAGGAACTTGATTTGTCCCCTAATCAAATTTGTGACTTTCAAATTAAATTCCATTCACCAATGAGTGCAGGGAATTTTGTTAAATTTTTTTTTAAAACTTTAAGTTTTTCTTTTAAAGTCAAAAGTTATTCTGTTCAAAGTTTGAAGTTTTTTTAACTTGATGTTCTTAAACTTTTTAATTGAATAAATATCTTAGTAAGGAGTCCATCAATATATCAAAGTATATTTTGTATGATAATAATAGTTAAGGAAAAGCTAACCAGTCAAAAGAAAAGAAGATGAATCTTCTAATCTTGAAAATTTTAAAAGTAATCAATTTTTTGAGATTTCACTTGTTTATTTACCTAAGCAATCTGTAATTATTCAAATAACAGAGATTTTTTAAAAAATGCATAAATTTTATATTTCTTTTATTATTATTTTTTGTAATATTTGTAAATTATGGTGAAATAAATGTTGATAGATAATTTAAGAAAAAAAAATGCAGAAAAAAAATTTCATATTATCTCCAGTGAGTGTTTACAAATTTTTTACTTAAATATACTCTTTAGATAAACCATGATAACTTCCCTGGTTTTCAAGAGTAATATTTATGTTAAGGTTATAGATGCAAAGAAACATAAATATTGACTATTTCCTTGTATTATATTTCAGAAGGTTAAATTATGGCATAGTTTTACCAGAGTTAATTTGATAATAGTTGTAATTTTGTTATTTTTACTGAAGTTGATATTTTTGAATAAAAAATGATAAGAAAATGCAATTTATCAGTAGAAACACAGTTGGCAGTATTTAGATTGTGGCATGAAAAATATTCAATAGGATAAATTGCAAAAAAATTTAAAAAAGGAAGAAACTGGAAGTGTGGTCAATCAGAAACAATCAAGACATTAGAGAACTACCTCTGCTACTGAAATCAGAAGAATTGCCACCTCTAGTCAAAGAAATAGGCTATTAACTGCCCCATAAATTACAAATAGAATGAATAACTCCCAAAAAGATCCAATATCTGTGTCAACAGTGAATAAAAAAGTCAATTGATTGAAGCAGGGTTTCATGTTAGATTAGCCTCAAGGAAATCATTTCTTCTGCACCGAAATAAGAAAAGAAGACTATTGTGGCAAAACAACAAAATGAGAAATTGGCGCATTTCTTTGAACTAACAAGTCAAAGTTCCTAATTTTTGGTTCAAAGAGAAGAGTATTTTTTCAAAGAAAAGTTAGTGAATGGATGGTGAAATAGTGTGTGGTGCCAACTGTAAAACATAGTGGAGGTAGTGTCATGGTGTGGGTTATTTTAGTGTTAATAATACTGGTGATATTGTAAAAGTAGATGGAATAATGATGAAAGATGTGTGTTTGGACATTTTAAAAAATCATGTTATTCCTTTAGGAAGTTGGATAATTGGAGAATCATTCATTATCCAAGAAGATAATGAGCCAAAGGATTCCTCAAAAGTTTGTAGGAATTATTTAAATAAATTAGAAAATGATAATATAATTGAAAAATTGATTTGGTCTCTCCAATCACCTAATCTTTCCCCTATCGAACTTTACTGGGATGAATTAGACAGAAATGTTTAAAAATTTATGCCCAAGAATGAAAAAGATGTAGGAAAAATTTAAAAGTGAATAACATGAAATAGACTTTCAATAAATGGAAAATTTGTCAAGCAAAATGTCACAAATATGTAAAGTGGTTATTGTCGCTAAAGGTGGCTACATAGATGAGAGCAAGTTATGCACTAAATTATTTAATTTATTTTTCATGTAAATTTAGTTAATAGTATATATTTCAAGCGATTTTCTTTTTTAATTTTCTTCTCATTTGGAAGTAAAATGTTGAAAATATTAAAAAGTAGTCTCATTCAAATAATTATGGGCAGTAGGGTATATATATATATATATATATATATATATATATATATATATATATATATATATATATATATATATATATATATATATATATATATATATATATATATATATATATATATATATATATATATATAGTAAGCTTTATATATCTAAGTAAGCTATCTAAGTAATAAGTATTGAAGAGTCAATTTAATTTATCTTTCTTTTTAGTATTTTTTGTATAATAATTTTTCATTTATCAGTTTCAAGTTATCTTATTAATTCTTTTTTATAGGCTTCAAGTGCTAATTGATTTTTTATAACAATGATCATGAAATGCTTAAACAAAGAAATTTTATGTTGATGTTAAATTGACCAGTTCTAATATTGCATCTGGAAAAACTCTAACATTATTTTAGCTTCACAGATGGATCTCTCAGGTTCCAAAACAGAATCTAACATTACAAATGAATGTAAAGAAAATGAGCAAAATCCTTTGATATCCCTTGCTATTGCAGCATCAATGATGCCAAACAGTAAACATGTGAACCCTAAGAATTGTAAGCAAGGATGTGATCAAGAAAGTGTTTTTCTAGATAGAAGAACTTGTTTTAAGGCTTTCCAAGAAATATGTAATGTTATTGCTCCTGATTTAAAGCTATTAAAAAACAAAGATATTTTAAATACAGATGAACAAAAAGCACCTGAAAAGCCTGAAACAGTAATAAATAACAATTCAAATGTAAGAGAAGAAAGTTCAAAATCACTGCTCTCTGAGAGTATTAGTGAGATAGGATATAATTATCTTCAAGTACCTATTCCTTTAACAAATACTACTGCAAATACAGTTGAACAACCTAAAGCTCTGGTCATTGATAAAGACATTCTTCGTTCAGAGATGCTTAGGATTTTACCAGAACTTTTAAATGAGTTGAAAGCATCAGGTATTAAATAATCTATTTAAAATGTGGGAGAATTTCTTTTTTAACTGTTATTTTTTTATAAAAAATGTAATAAAGTGTTTAAATTGTGTTTCAGTCTTTCTCTTTTTTTTTTTTTTTTCTTTTTTTAAAAATCAAAATTTTGGAACTTCTTCTCTGTTAGGCTTCAGTAGTGAAGATTATCAAGTCAATGCCTCAAATCACCATACAATTGTGTCTTCAAATAATGCTCTGCCTAAATTTTCTAGTTGTACAGATAATACTAATAACCATATCAAAAAATCTATAAATAATTATAGAGAAAGTACCTCCAAAGATATCAATGAAACTCTCAATCATGTTGGCTTACTAAACCAAGATAAAACAGCAAAGGTATGTGCAATTTTACTTAAAAAATCTTATTGAGTTTTAGCGTAAATGTTAAATAATAATGAGTAAATCTTAAATCTCTGCAGCAGTCCCCTCCTCTACCATACAGCATAAGCTGGTTTGAATATAAAACTCATAATTAGAAAGATAATCAATACATGAGCATAAAAGCTAAAAAACACTAAAACCATTTGGCAAAAAGTTATTCTTTCAGAAACCAAAAATAATTTTTTTGTTTGTTAATTTATAGTTTTCCCTATTAAAATAAGTCAGAAATAATCTACAAGCTTACATAGCTCTACATAGCTTCTATATTATTATTTCATAATAATATACAAGCTATATTTCATAATAATATACAAGCTATTTTTCTGCTTATTACAATTTAACTCACTCAGCCTAAACATGAATTATTACATAGCTATTTGTGATTATAACACTTTTTTTTATGCAGATTTTGTACTTTCTTTTGATACCATACTTACAAAAACCTATTTCAGCATGAAACAAAGTAATAGATAGATTTTAATAGTTTTCAAAGTTATGCTTAGTTACAGCACTTGGTACTTAAAATATTTTTAATATCTTATTGTTATGATAATCAAACAATTTTTTTCTCAAAACTTTTTTTTCTTTATATTCTTATTCTCTTAAAAACTAAATTTTTCAGTTTAGCAATGTTATACATGTTAAGCTTAGGCCTATAAAAAATTTGTTCTATATTTACAGATGACTATTATATTTATGTATCACTATTATATTTTTAGTTGGCTATTGATACAACTGCAAAAATAAATACCAACAGTCTTTCTCAATCAAGAAATACTTCAGTGGTTTTTGTTAACAAACATATTGGTACTTCTTGGGAGTTTACATCTGCACCTACCAATGTTGTAGAAAATCAGTTAATATTCCCTGAAGAAACTCAGTCGGTTCCCCAAGAAATTGCTCAAACTAATTCTCAAAATATTTCAACCAATAAAAAAGAAGTTAAACATATTAACAGTACCATTCCTTTCAGTAGGAATCAAAATGATTTACAATTACAAATCTTTCCAATAAGTGATGAACAACCTGTCAAAAATAAACAAAGTGTTCAGGTGCCCCCTGCTGTCTTAAGCAAACCTGCTGGTACTTCAGCATGTAGTAGTTTTGAAAAGCAAGATCTGTCTGAAAATAGACCAATTCTTCAAGTTTCTTCTAAAACATTCTCAAATCTAACACCTGATGAAATAGTTGCAGAAAAGTGTATAGTAAGTTTTTTGTTGTAATGGTTATGAAAGTATTTTTTTATGATCTTTTATTTCTCATTTCTCCACTATTTTAGACTTTTAGTTCAATACATTCTTTATAGGATTCAACTTTTTGTTATGTAATGTTCAATAAATAGATTCATATGAAGAATTTTACATTGTTGTTGTTAAACCATGATCTGGCTAAGGTGTTAGGTATGTTAAACCTCCTGATTTGTTTTGGGAGATAAATCCTCATTTGGATCATGAGATTTTATCATATCCTCCAAGAAAAAAATTCTCAGGAGGATGCTTGAAGATATTTCTTCCATTTAGAGATTCAAAATTAAAATATTTCTTTACTAGAAAGCACTTTTTATCCATTTTTTTAATACAGCCTGTAGGCAGCTTATCTGATGTCTTGATTTGTAAAGGCCATGTTTAGCCATCCTTCTGATGCCTCTAACACCTCAAAATCTTTGCTTATCTTTTTTATCTTCAATTCTTCTTATCTTCAATTCCAATATAGTATATAACCCTGTATAGAACCTGTAAAATACTTGGATTTTACAGGTTATATACTATCTTAGACTTGACCTTAGTCTCTCAGAGGTACAATTTTGCCATAATTAAACAGAAGGAAATCTAGTAACCTTTAGACAGAAAATGTAATGGCCAACTGAAATCAAACACCAGTACTGAGGATTGTTTTGTTCCAAACAAGAAACTTGATCAATGTCTTAATGGGCTGATAATTCTAATTTTGCACTTTTGGGATAACGCAAATAATGTTTCTGATAAAAATGGTGAACTCAATAGTAAACAATTTAATTTGGGCCAATATAAATGTTTAGTATTAAATACTGCTCAAATCTTTCCAAAAAGTAAAAGTAGTTAAAAGTTTCAAATAAACAAAAGAAAATAAATAAAAGTTACTGTGTTTTCTATTTTTCAGAATTATTTTTTAAGTTCCTTAAAATGTTTTCTTTTAACATTAATGCATTTCTGAAAGAATTTCTTACTGTCAGGCTTTCATGTCTGTACTTATCATAAAAATGTTGCACATTAAACTTTGACAAATTCATGAAGTTTTTTTAGGTAGGAAAACATGATTTAATTTTTCACAACTTTTATTCATGTAAAAATATTTATTTGAAAAGTGAAAATATTTGTTTTTCTTAATATTTAAATGTAGTTTAAACTTAACACGCTTTTGCTATTTAATTTTTTTTTTTTAAAGAATTTGTTTTTTTAAAAAAACTGTCTCAGGTGGTGGAAGCTGCTCAATGTTTTAAAGTTTTTTTTGTTTGTTTTAGGATGGCAAGACTTATTATCAAATTCTCTGGGTAGGGACAACATGGGATGAAGAAAGTGAGTTGCTATCCAATTCTAAAATGACACTTTTATTGACACAATATCTTCAAAAGAAAAGATGTACTGCAAGTTTACCAATGCAAGATAAGACAAAAATTTTTGATTCCACCCTCAGAACTTCCGATGGTTCATCGGGAAAATCAACTAAAACACAAAGAGTTTTTTCCTCTGTTTCAGCGCAAAGTGTAGTATCTAATGATGTAGTATCTAGTATCAAAGAAGTAGAATCTAATGAAATAATGAAGGAAAACATAGAGAGTAGATTGCATAGAAAAATAGATGTTGAGGCAGTTAGATATAATTCAAATGATATCTCGTTAGGAAAAGGTTTTAAGATAGCAAAAGAACCAATTCTAATGGTACATTCTAATGTTAATGCTTCAAGCCAGCAAACACCTATCCCTTTTTTAAATCAAATAGCTGATGCTAAAAGTCAACAAGAAACTCAGACAGGGGTTTGCATTAAAAATCAGCTAACATTGCCTAATACTCCTACAGAAAAATCGCAAGGTACAAACATTAAAAACTTAAAAAAATATAGTACTCAGGAAAATCAGTTTGCTAAATCTAAAACTAAAGTACAGTTATTAGTCACTCAGATAAAAAATCCCTCCGAAAATGTTATGTACCAGACATTAAATGATAAAAAAACAGACAACCAAACTAACAACAATTCTATTAATTTCATTCCAGTTCAATATTTGTTGTTAAAAGATGAAGAGTTTAAACACAAAGATTTCACTGCTAATGTTTTAAAGGTAATTCTGTTTAAATAGTTTTTAACAAGAAATAATGATAGTAAGAATAAAAATCAATAAAAAGTAATAATGACAAGAGTTTCTTAATGTAGTTATACCCAAAAAAGTGGGTAAATCATTTTTTAAGGAATTTTAATTTTTTATATACCCTAGTGCTATTTTATGTTTAGCTCTAGGGTATTTCAAAAGGTATTTCTTGGGTAATAAAATGTGTGATTGGAAACCAAAAAAGCAAGTTTGCAGTTTTTTGTTTTTTTTTTAATCCTCTGTCATACCTGATTTTTTTTATTTTCAGCTTATTTAGTTAACTCAGTTTGTAGTATTAAAGATCGAATTTTAAAATCTACAACAAACCTAATGAAATAAATAGCATATTTTTTAAAGATTCTATGATTGCTTTCAAAATATTGCAAAGGTCAATTTATGCATTATGCAGAGAGATGCTTGTAAATGTGTATGGTTTTTTTTTTTTTAACTGTAAAAGTAGTTCTGGGACTTGTTGAAGAAGACTTTGTAGTTTTAAAAATAATTAGGAGCTGAAAACTATTGGTTTTTATGTTTTTTATGTGTTTTTTTTACAGAATTCAAATCCTCCAAATGTTGAAGGTTAGATTTTTATTTAATTTTTATTAAAACAAAAAGTAAGAATTTTACTGCGTTAATATTTATCATTTCATCATGAATATATTGTGCAGTTATTCTATTTTAGGTCCTTCAAAGATGATACAATGTAAATATTGTTCTAAATTTTACAACTCTGAGCAATATGAATTGCATGAACAATTACTTTCAAAATACATATGTCAAATCTGTAACGTAAGAGAATGCAATCCACAGAAGCTGAGGAAACATATTATTACTCATGCAAAAACATGGCATAAATGTTCGCACTGTTTCAAATTGTTCTCAACGAAAAAAGGTTATCTAATTCATAGACAGAGCCATTTACAGAAAAGAAACCATACCATGAAGCATTTGCTAAAGTACACAAATTGTACAAAACCATGGAAGGGTGTTGTTTCTTTGAAATGGCATGAGCAAAAATACTGTTCAAATCCTGAAGTTGTTCAAGTATTACACAAATGTAACGTTTGTAAAAAACAATTTTCAAACGATTTTTTGCTAAAAAAGCATGTTGTTTTGCATAAAGTAAAAAGCAAACAATCATTTTATCCACATAGAAACAAGCAAGGCTATAATTGCAAACAAGATTCCTCCACTTTCAAACAAGATTCTTCCACTTGCAAACAAGATTCTTCTGCAGGGAAGTTAGCAAAAAGACTCAATAAAAGAATCAACTTTTGGAATAGATTTACCAATAAACAGTATTTTAGGAAATCAGTTAAATTTTGTGTTATGTGTATAATTGGTTTTAAGAACCCAGAACTATTCTATAAACATATCAATAGTAAAGATTGTGTAATTGTTAAAAACAGTGATCAATGCATGTGCTGTAAGCAGTTTTTTAGTTCATTGGAGAGTCTAATGACTCATGTAACCACATGCTTTAAAGACAGCCTTGTATCGTTGTTGAGGCCATTACATAAGGTCAGAAACAAAAATACAGTTTTAAAGCCTGATCCAAGACATGCTGTATATCATTGTTCAAAATGCAGTACATTTCTATCTTCTTCTTATATGTTCAAAGTCCATAATAAACTTCTCCATTTAAAACAGGAGTATTTATTTTGTTCTTTATGTCCTTTTAAGTGTTTCAGTCAAAATTTGTTGAGTAAGCATATTGAAACAAAGCAATGTGCAAAACCTTTATCATTTTGCTGTTTTATTTGTGATGAAAATGGTGTTCAGTACCCTAAATTTGGTTCTCTTTCATCATTGATTCAACATCTAAAATCACATAAAATACCTAAAATTTTGCCTGTTACAAGTTTTAAACCATCTCTTAAACCAGCTGCAATAAATGAGTTTTGTGGAAAACTACAACAGATAACAAAAAACTCAAAAGATAAAAAAGCATCTTCAGAAACTCTTGGTCTTTGCAAGGTCTCAGGCTTCAGCAAGTACACTTTACAAATTGTGGGAAATGATTTAGAACCCACGTTAGATGCAAAAAAGTTTTTGAAAGATCCTTTATCAAAGCAGCATCACCAAAAAAATCACTTTAAATGTTTTAGTTGCTTATCAGAACATCAAAGCCATAATCTTGTACTCAACCATTTTCAAAAAATTCACAATTGGACTGCATCACAATTTTTTGTATGTAAAAACTGTAAGATGGTATTTAAAGATGAAATAAGTTTAAGTAATCATCACATTGAACCTGGTAAATGTAATATCTTAGATCTAAACCAAAATGATGACCAGAAAAAGGAGGTAGAAAAGGAGAGTTTAGTTCAAAACAAAGATAAACTGATTACAAGTCAGAATACAGAAAAAATGCCTGAGGTTTATGTTTGCGTTTATTGTGATTTACCTTTTTTTACAGAACACCGTGTCAACACTCATAACTGTCATATACCAATGACTTGTCCTACTTTTAAAGTGGTTCTCATTGATTATGCATGCATTATTTGTAAAAAGAAAATTGACATAAACCAAGGTATTCAAGCCCATTGTGCATCACATTCTGCAGCCATATTTGAATGTTATTATTGTAATTTAAAGGTACTAAGCAAATGTAAGTTGAAGAGACATTTTGATGAAGAACATAAAAAAAGCTGGGAGATCAAAATGGAGGATTGGGTCACTGAAATTCAGAATGATGCAGATGAAATAGTGCTAGATCAAATTTATCACAAAAAATTACATCCTGCTGATAAATCAAGTGAGTGCATATATATTTGTTTACTAAAAAATATACAAAAGCCATGTTTTTTGATTTAGTGTTGTTTAGGAAAAGAAAACATTTTCTATGAAGTATTTGTATTAAAATTGTGATTAATTAGTTTCTTCAGTCTCAATTAGTTTTTAACTTAAATTATTGCAGATAAGTTAAGCTGTAGTTTAAATTAAAACAGTTGTTCAGATTTTTTTATTTGCTGCTGTTTGTTATGTAAAATCTACTTTAAATAATATCACAACAATAAAATAAATTTATTATAATAAAACTTCTAAATTGCTCTAAATATTTTTCTAATTTAGAGTCTGATTTCAAATGTCAGAGTTGTTTGTTAGTCTTTTTTCATGCAGAAACGTTAAAAAATCACATGTTATACGTTTGTAAGGACAAGCCAACAAATAAGTGGAAAGGAGTTTCCTTAGAAGAAAAGTGCTGTCCTGAATGTCAAAAAAGTTTCTTTAATGAAACGAGTTTCCTTCATCATTGTCTTCAATCTCACAGTGTTGTATTCAAACTTAAGTGTCCTGTTTGTTCTAAGCTCAGTGTTAATACAAAGGAAATGTTAAAACATATATCAAATGACCATAACTTAACAAATCAATTGTGGGTATCAGAATTTTTTGAAAAACCCGAAACAGTCGCTCATTTTCAAGGTACAAATCGTTGTACATGTTGTTTGTCTATTTTCAGTGATAATATATCTTTGCTGCAACATATGTTCAGTCACGTGGATATAAAAACTGAAATTTGTAATGCCTGTGGCAAGTTCTTCGTAAATTTACAAGAACTTAAGCTTCATGTTTATACTCATCATAAGTGTTTCTTTTGCGAATGTTGTCGTCGCATGTTACATACAGTTGAAGATCTGTATTTTCACTCACAACTGCATGTGTTAGAACTTAACATTCCCCGAGATGAAAATGGTAAAATGATTGTTGAAGTTCAAGAAAATTCTGGACCAGAAGCTAATGAAAAGCTTTTTCCGAATGATAACACTGAGCAACCGCTTTTTAGCACGTCACAAAAAGTAAAGAGAGATATCCTTGAAGATGACCGTTTGTTTCATTGTTATGTTTGCCGTAAGAATATCGAAGGAGAATTAACTTTTATTGTGCATATTAAAATGCATCCAATAGCTAGACAACTCTTCTGTTTAATATGCAACCGAAATTTTGACGAGAGTTCGGATTTAGAGAAGCACTTAAGCAGACATTTTGATAAAAATATGAATTTTAGCGAAGATTTTAATGATGTAAATACCTTGCTGGAGTATGAAAAAGAAGATTTTTTTAAATGCAAAATTTGCTACGAAGTATTTGATACTGAAGAAGAAATGTTAAATCACAAATTAGGAATGGAACTTCACAATTTTAAAATGAAATCTTTCAAAAAAGCCAATAACATATCAATAATAACTAAGCGTTATTATAACGCAAAGGAAAATCAAAGAGTACAAAATCAATCTCTTTTAGATTTTGATCCTTATGTTGACTGGCAATTGGCCAGCAAATATGATGTGAGAAAAATTTTTCAGTGGAAGTTTGCAAAACTATCCCCTGTTTGTCATAATTTATCTGTTTCAAAAAATTCTCAGAAAAAAAAGAAATCTCATCTTTGCAAGGAAAAGTTGAACAAGAGTTCTTTCAAAAAGCCTGTTCTCACTATTGACTCCATAGATTTCCCTGGTGATGTTTCCATAGATATCAGAGAATCTTGTGTAGAAAATGAATCTGCAGAAAGTATGAATACTTCTGTGAAAGGTACTTTGGTGAACACAATTAACTCTGACATTGTTAAAGGTAGAGTTAAAGTACCAAGTTTAAATTTGATCAATGGAAACATTGAAACTGAAAAAAACGTGTCAAATGAACAACTCAATTCTTCAGAAATACTCAAAAATGGTGAGGTAGAGATAGTAACAAAAAAAACTCTCAACACAATCTGTAACTATAAAACTGAAGAAGCTATGAATTTAGTGGTGAAAACTTCTGATGTTAGTGGTGATAAAAATACTTACAAGGTACTAAATTCTAATATGTTAAATAGATTGGAAGACAGAGAAAATGTATCAAAGAAAATCATAAATGGTAATAAAATAATAAAAGAATCTCATGTACCTGAAGGACCTAAAATCTCTCCTGAAAAAGTGTGTTCGAATTTAATCGACATAAAACACAGTG
This sequence comes from Hydra viridissima, assembly GCF_058129835.1. Classification (NCBI taxonomy): domain Eukaryota; kingdom Metazoa; phylum Cnidaria; class Hydrozoa; order Anthoathecata; family Hydridae; genus Hydra; species Hydra viridissima. Next base: position 6,493,197 of record NW_028324303.1, read on the forward strand.
GAAAAATTCTCAATAAAAACAAGAGGGGTGGTCGAAGTATTAGTTCACACCACATAAAAATATTGGAAAGGCATGATGGGAAAATACCGTTATTTGCAAACAAAAAGAATCAAAAAATTGATACAGTAGGACTAGAATTTTTAAATAGGAGAGAAAGAAATCTACGCGCTGTTTTAATACTTGCTGATGGCTCTAATAACACTTGTAAGTTTTGTGGTTGGAAGTTTCCTACCTTTGAAGGACTCAAGTGTCATCTCTTAAAGCATATTGATCACCCAAGTGATATTTTAATTGATTACGAAAGTCGCGATGTTTGCTGTGTCATCTGCTCTTCCCTCGTTCGAAAGACATCTTTAAAGATACATTTAAAGCTTAAACACTCGAATATTGTTGATCAATATGGTCAAGTTAAACCTAGAAGTTCTAAATCCAAAATAAGCTCTGAAAGAAATGAGATCACTCAGGTTAGTAATGACCAACTCAATTCTAAAAAGGATGCTGAGATAATCGATACACTTCTTAAGAAAAAATCACAGATTTTCTATACTCAGCCTACCGTCATGCCATATCCTTACACGTGCACTGTTTGCAACCGCGGGTACTTTCATTTAAGTCCTTATTTATCTCATTTCAAGAAGACTCATCCATGGCTCTATGAAATTGAGTTGGAGAAATTCCCCAAAGCAAAAGAGAAAAAACAACTCAAGCCAAACAGATGCAACGAGGAAAATGAAAATGTTGTCACAAAATGTGCTGAAACATTTAAAGCCGTTTTATCTGACAATATTTCCGATCCCAAATTTAAAGAAGAGATACCAAACTTAGATTTAAAGACTGACAAGTTAAATGATTTATCATTAAGTCTCTCAGCTGATGCAAGTAGCCAAAATTTAGAGTTTAAATCTGTTGTTCCAACTTTGTCCGTTTCTAACAGCGAAACCAATGAAAATAGTGAACTTGTAAACAAAGAGCACGTTGATAAGTTCAATGATTGTGACAGTGGTAGCGAAATAGAAGAAATAACTGACGAAGAAATTGTTGAAAGTTCTTCAGACGAAGAAGCTTCTCTTAATCACCTTAGTATTTTGCCAGCAGACAAAAAAGAAATTAAATGTAAATTATGCGATTTAATCTTCTTGTCAAAACTAGAGCTGAACAATCATTTCAAATCACATAAAACAAACCAGAAAAATAATCTCAGCTGTCCATATTTTTGCTTGTTTTGTGGCTTTGTAGCAAACGAAAGTTCTACTCTTAAACATCATTTACAAAATAAACATAAAAATCTCTATACAAAGGATTTGGAATTAAGTACATCTTTCATAAATCGTAGTATTAGATCACAAATACCAAACGCACTAGATCAAAGAAAGCCTTGTCAGATCGATGCTACAGAAAGTGTTAAACCACAAACAAATGTAAACGCAACTGTAAAAAGATCAAGTGGTAGAAAAAGAAACATAAATCCAAATGTTGAAGATTTTTTGAAAAGCAAAAAGAAAAAAAGAGAAATACGTGAAGAAAATAACGTAACAAATCTGCTAAGAACTATCCGTGATGTGAGAATACCGATTTTATCTTCCTACAAACTTCCACAAAGCATTGACACTGAATATAGAGGAAAAAGTAGAGCGGGTCGTGTTCAAACGAAAAAAACTAGCGTCATTAATTATGAAAATGATGAAAGCAACAATGAATTTCCCTGCAAATTTTGCGGCGTTATATTAAACTCACTATCCCAGCTGAGGGTTCACAAGAAAAACCACAGTAAAGGGTTTAACAAGAGCAAAGAATACTTTAATAAACTAAGATGCTGTGTTTGTAGCAGTTTAATTCCGCGTTATGATTTGAAATGGCATATGCATGCTGTACATGACAAAGAATCGGGCATCAAACTAAAAAATAAAAGAAATTTTTGTAAGCTATGTAAATACTCAACTAAACATAGTCTAGAGGAACATACTGTTAAGAAGCATCCGCAAGCCTTAAAAGTTGAATGCAAGTTATGCGATCAAAGGTTCCCTTCAACGATTTCGTACGAAAAGCATTTTCAATCGACTCACGGAAACATTATCGATGAGACAGGGCTCATTTGTTACTTGTGCAACAAAACGTTTGAAGATTTGGCCGATTTACACCATCATTATTCCGTAACTCACATGGAGAAAAAATCCGACCTGTGTTGCAAGACGTGCAATAAGTTTTTCTATACTCAATCAGATTTAAGCAAACACAAAACCGAATTTCATAATAGCGATAAGTTTGAATGTGGGCTGTGTATGTTAGAGTTTAACGATGTAAAGTTATGCGAAGCACATGTTGTTGTTCATAAAAAGGTCACCGAATTCAAATGTACAGCGTGCAACTTTTACTTTGACTCAAACAAAATTCTAATGCAACACGCTTCCTGTTGTCATGCCGAAAGTGCTTTATCAACGGATTATGCTAGTAATGGGGAGAAAAAAGATCTTTGCGCTGAAATTCGCTCAACCAAAATGCGCGATAAAGTGGAGAACGCAGAGATAAAGGGTGATATCGATAACGTTATAAATAAATGTATTAAATGCGATGAAACTTTCATTCGGCAAGAAATATTTTTAGCTCACATGAAGAAAGTGCATTCGGTCTGACAGTCTTTGGTTTACATAAGATATTTCATTACTCTTTTTACAAAATCTTTAAAATCATAATTGAAATGTTTTGTTTAATCGCGTGCTTTTCGCGCTTTACACAAGTTTGGAAAGATTTTTATTCAAGAGCTCTTTTAGTTTCTTTTTTAATTCCCTTTTTTAATTCTGGTTTTTAAAATAAGGTCTTTAGTCCCACTGGGCTAAATACCTTTGAAGCTGTGGCAAACATGAACTTTGGGCTAATGAGTAATTGTAGCCGTCTCACTTCTGACGCGAGTTATGATTTAGTTTTAAGTTTTCCATTAAGGATTTTTTTTGCCTTCTGGAGATTGCTAACATCCAGCAAAAGGATATAAATGTATATTATATTTGCATAATTTTTCTAACAGCTTATGTAAGATTTGTCGGCAACATAACTGATACATGAGCATACTACGTTAGTTTTCCCTGAACTGAAAAAACGAAATTAAGTTGGACATGATAAAGAAAGTTTAATTTTTAAACGAGTCACAAGATACTATGATTAAAATTTTATATTTCATACTTTTTTTCCAATTTTAGGAGGGAGAAGAAGCTACAATTTAAAACTTTAAATAAAGACTTTTAAGGTGGAAAACCCCTGAAAAAAATTTTTTGAGTAAATATCAATATTTTATAAAATTTAACTTCATATACATAAAGTAAATAACAAAGTTAACTAAATATAAACAAAAAAAAAACTTTTTTTGTGTAAAATGGTAGCTGTAGCAGGTGCCAAATACACCAAAATAATGAAAGACCCCGGCTAACGTATCTAAAGATGTACCCAATTTTAAGGGGGAAGTACCCCAAAAATGTTAAAAGTCATGTTGAAACAGTAAAATTGATTTTAAACAATATATAATGTCAAAATTTTATATTTCAGAATGAAAATTTTTAAAAATTGTGTTTTGTTGCCATGGTAACCTAGAAAATATTGAAAAAATAACCAAAAAACAGTTAATGCCCCGGCTAACTTATCTGAAGAACTACATGTATTCAAACTGTCATATTGCAATTCCCTTTAACTAATACTTTGAACTGTGATCTGAACCTAAAATTTTATGAAAAATATGACAGTTAGTTTTTTAAGGGGGCAAATATATCGTCATTTAATGAATTTTGGTCAAAATTAGGCAACTGAAATAGACGTAGAACGTGTTCTGTCAAGTATTTCATAAAAGTGGAGGTTCAAATCACAGAAGGAATAAAATAGGACAATTACTAAAAATTTCATCATTAAACGCCAAGCGGTTCCAAAGTTATCACAGCCGGGGCATTTAAAAACCTTGTTTTGAGAAAAACGAAAAAACAGAAAAAAAAAATTTTTAATTTCACAAAACATATAAAATATAACTAAATTATGTTTAAAATAAAGTTTCAGAATGACCCAGGAGCATACTGACTTCATTCAAAGTTTTCATATTTGTCCTTTGATGCATTTGACAACCCTCATAGAAACTTTTGCCGCTTCTTGGATGACTTTAGATTTTTATATCCAGCTAAAAAAATACGTTTTTGATTTTGATTATCGCACAAACTTGATGTATATTTCCCAGGTGTCATGGTTAACTGTTCTGGCTCAACATCTAACACTTTTCTATTGACAATGTTGTCACAACTCCATTCAGTGAACTGTATCCTCTACGTTGCCAAGTTCCATCAGTTGAAACTCCAGTATCAACAATGTTGTTGCTATTACCTTTTATTTCTTTTGCAGCCTCAAGCATTGTTTCTTTAGTAACTGTAGTAACAGCATCAGTAATAAGCTTTACAGAACCATTGTAATTTTTTTTACTCATCAGACTTGGGAGGTTCATTAATGCAGAAAACTTTTCAAGTCCTGAATACCCTTGCCCAATTGATCTCATTCTATATACAATACGAAAATTATTATCATAAGTGCGGTTACAAACTTTAGATGTATAGAAACCTTTTCTATATCTACAAATACTGCAGCAACATATTAAATTTGAAGCATATCCTTTTTTTTCACAAAGTTTTCTTTCAATACCAAGCTATAATCGTTAATACACTGTGAACAACATAAAGATTCAAATATTGTGTTTAAAATTTCAACATCAATTATTCTGTAACGATTTATTTTTTCATCATTTTTATTTGGAATATCAATTCTCATATATTTAACCTTGCTGGCTGATCTTGAAGAACTAGTATCAATGTCTGAATCTTTTTTTGAGTTTGCCATTGATGTTGGTGATGATAAAGTGTTTTGGTTACCACAAAACAATCTTTTCTTTCCAGTAACTCTAGTTCTTTGCTTGACTCTATCTTTTCTTCCCATAATTAAGATTAATTTTTAATAAAATTTGATAAAATATGTTCTTATTACACTTAACAACTTATATAAACAAAGTAAATATTTGCATTTTATGAATGTTTAAAAACTTTAATAATTAGAGGCAACCGAGTCAAATTTAATTTAAGCAGAGTAGATAATTAAAGTAAAAACAAAGTAGATAAAACTTTTTTTATAAGCAGGTTTAAAACTTTATGTGAGCCTCTGAAATAAGCAGAAAAGCAGAAGCTTTATCGTTGCTATGTGCGTTGCTATGGTTAAACGTGATGAGTATGTTTCAAAAAATTGAAATTACTCCACTTTTCTGACATTGTTTACAAGATCTCTTTATTTTATTGTGTTCTTCATTAATTTTTGCTTCCGAAATAAACAAAAAATTTTTTTTCAATTTTTGCTAAATTTATGGGGTACTTCCCCCTTAACAAAATCTTTTTTGCATACTTGTTCTAACAAGGTAGTTCTGTGATATGAGCGAAGCAGATTTTTCATAATAATTTTTTATAGGAAAATATATTGGACCGAAGTACCTCTCAAAAATTAGACCGAATTTTATGACTTTTAAAAAGGCTAACCATAAAAAATTTCAAAATAGTGTAAAAAAATGTAAAAAACTATATATAATGAAAAAAGTTAAATTTTGAAATGCACCAGTTTGATATGGGTTTTGCTCTTTTTCAAGAGATTTGTCATATCGACTCTTTTTTTTCCACGAATTACTTGTCTGCGTTTCTTTGCTCGTTCTGTGTTTTTATATATGGCTAAGTATAATCGCTTTTGATTAATTTTCCTATATCCTTCTAACAAATTCTTTCCAGGTCTTAAATTCATTTTTTCTAAAACTAAAAAACTAGCTTGTCTGCCAATGTTAAAATGGGCAACTGCATCAAACGCCTCGTCGCTACTAAGTGCCATCACATGATACTGCAACATTAATAACATCGGACACATGGTCTGGAATAGAATTAAAAATAAGATTACTCTTCAAGCCTTTTAATTCTTGAGCAGCATCCATCATAGTGTCTTCAGTTACAGATTTTACTGCATTAGTTAGTTAGTACAACTTTGTTATAATTATTAGCAGTTATTGCACAGTGTTATAAAATGGGTTCTAACCTTGACTTTCTGACCTGAGAAAACCCTTTTGTGGAATGATAGCCCACACTATGGGGATCACTTGGATAAGTATTAAAAGCAGATTACAACGTCCTGGCAAGTTATTGATGTTTAAATTTTCTGAATTTATTGATTACACACACATTCGAAATGACAGCTTGTTTTGCATTTTTACAGTAAGATATAATCTTAAATTCAAGTAAACAAACATACTGTAGCATAAAGAGCATTATGTTTTATGAAAACATAAAAAAAAGTTGAAAAATTAAAAGATATCAAGAAGATAAGCTTCCTTTATTACCAAACAAATATAATATTTTTTTATTCTTCTGTTTTTCTGTTTAACTTTTCATAAAAATTATTTTTAACTGTGAAAATAAGACAGTTTTTGAATTTCGGGAAAATTTCGGGAAAATAAAAATTTCGGGAAAAGGCATGATTTATTTACTTTATTCACGAGAGCAAAACTGCGCACATCTAATTTTACAAAGAAATGCCGAATACCGCAAAAAACCACCAAGACTGCAGGAAAACTGTCTGTTTTCTTTGCTTCAGTAAATGTCAGAGGGAACTGACACCTTTCCTAAAAGAAAAATGCCAAACAATACTCAATGAGAGGATCGATTTTAGTAATGACAAAGTTCCACTTGGAATTTGTGAAAAGTGTCGTTCTTGTTTAAGAAGAAAGGATTCTGGAGAACACATCAATCTCCCATCACTTTACAATTTTGAGACTATAAAAATTCGACCTCAAACTAGAGACACACAATGTGACTGTTTGATTTGTTCTGTTGGAAAACTGAGAAATAATGGTCAACAGAAAACTCAGCTTTTGCAGAGCTCAGCACAAAATACTCCATCTTCAACTGTCCAAAAACGATGCTCTGACTGTTTTTCAATTATTGGAAGAGGATTACCTCATCATTGCACAAAGGGCACTTTGCGAAATAACCTTGTTGCTGTTGCAACCAAGGATCCTGTTGCATCTGAACGAGTTGCTGCTCTTGTTGTTTCAAGTAAGGATTCTTCTCCACATGGCACTGTTCGATTGAGTCAACCACAAGGTGGAAGAATGCTTCCAATAATGCCAGGTAAAAGTTTAACTTTCATGAAAAGATATTATAGAAATTTCGAAATTAAACAATATCTGCATTTATTTTAGGTTCCTCATCAGCTAGAAAACTATTTCCTCCAAACCCATCAATTAGTATAAAAGAACTTGTTCAAGTTCAGGCAAACACAGGGCTTTCAAACAATGGCATCAAGAGACTAGCTGCTACAATTAATCAGTCAACTTCACAACATAGTGTTGAGAAAAACTATGCTGTAAAATTTGATGCAGTTAGTAAGCAGCTTTCTCACCATTTCACGAGTTCATTGATTAAAGATCATGCTGGATGTGGAAGGACTGTCATTCATTGCAAGGACTTCAAAGAGCTTAAAAATGAACTCATTTCTATGAGAAGCACATCAAACAATCATATTGTGAAAGTTGGAATTGACGGTGGGGGAGGATTCCTGAAAGTAAGCCTTGGAATTATTGAATTAAATCGTGAACCTAACACTCCCCCAGCAAAACTCAATTGCACAAACAAGTTTTTCAAGGACACTGGAGTTAAGCGGCAACTTATTATTGCTGTCTCTGAGGACCTGCAAGAAAACTACTCAAATGTGTCTCAAATTTTCGAATTGATCAATATGAGAGACCAAGATTTTGTTTTGTCCTGTGACCTAAAACTGGCAAATATAATTTGTGGTCTCCAAACACACTCAAGTGCACACCCCTGCACCTAGTGTGAGTCAAGTGCAACGGACCTTTTAAATCAAGGAAAATTAAGAACTTTCCAATCTCTTGATCAGAATGTCTCACTTTTCAATGCAGCAGGATCAAACATCAAAAGAGCTCGTGATTACATGAATGTTGTTCATTCTCCTGTATTTGATCTTGCTGGTGGCACATTAGTTTTGGACTTCATACCGCCAATGGAGTTGCATCTCCTTATTGATGTTTTCAATCATCTCTTTGCTGCCCTACTAAAAGTTTTCCCTCAAGGAACTCTTTGGACTGATTCACTGCACATTAAACAACAGCCTTATCATGGAGGGCATTTTGCAGGAAATGAGTGCAGGAAGCTGCTAAAAATATTGATCTTCTTCTATCTATTGTTGAGAAACACTCATGCTATGCTGCAATACCATTAGTTGATGTATTTCGAAAATTCAATGCAGTAGTGTCTGCCTGTTTTGGATGTGTTCTTGATCCAAGTTATGTACAAAAAATTGAAGCTTTCAGAGTGGCTTATGTGGCACTGCAAAATGTTTCTGTGACACCCAAGGTTCATGCTGTATTTTTTCATGTGAAAGATTTCATTGACAAACACGGCCAAGCTCTCGGACTTTACTCAGAACAAGCAACAGAGGCAATGCATCACAACTTTCAAGTGCATTGGCAAAGGTACAAACAACCTAACCATCATCCTGAATACAGTAAAAAGTTGCAATGCTGCCTTGTGGACTTTAATAGTAAACATTGCTTGTGAAAAGAGCCATTTTAGAATGATTTTTTCTTGTATTAGAATATTTATTTTAAAGCATAATTTTCATTTTAGGTACACGATAAACTCTCAGAATATGTCTTTTTGTTTCCCTAGTTCATATTTATTGGAATAACCTATATTTTGTACTATATTCTGTCGGTTTTTGACGGAAAACTCGAAAATTATGGTTTATGTCAGTTAAAACTGAAATTTGGCTTCTAAAAAAAAAAAAAAAAAAAAAATTTGTTTTTTTCATTTTCACCCCCCCCCCCCCACGTCTTTGTCGTTCGGTACGGCCCTGTCAATAACTTGCCAGGACGTTGTAATCTGATTTTAATACTTATATCCAAGTGATCCCCATAGTGTGGGCTATCATTCCACAAAAGGGTTTTCTCGGGTCAGAAAGTCAAGGTTAGAACCCATTTTATAACACTGTGATTGGTTTGGGCATGTCCATTAATACGAAAAATCTTGAGAATCCAGAATAGACTTGACTATATGATCTCATAGCATATACAGCTCTGGTATTAATATCAAAACTTTTTTGTATATTAAATGTTTTATATATTCAAAATTTTCTCTGGAATAATCACATACCCAGCAGTTAACATAATGACAAGTCACTAAACCTTTTCTCTTGTTTTCATTTTTTTTTTTTTTTTTTTTTTTTCAGTTTTACAATTAATTAGTCGTAATACAATAAAGTCCGTGATATATGCTCTCGTAATACAACAAAATCCATGACATAAGTTTTCGTAATACATCAAAATCCGAGATATATGCTTTCGTGATGCAATAAAATCCGTGATATATAGGCTAATTTAAAAAAAAAACTTGGTTTCTGATAGAAGATCTGATGATCTTGTCGCCAGAACCATAAAAAGTTATAATAGAATATAACTTACGCCATTAATAAATATAGACAAATAAAAATGACAAAAAACAAAAAAGCGTGTTTATACAAATTTCTTATTTTTAAAAGTATTTCAACAAATTGTCATTAAAGAGAATGAATTTTTTAAATTTCTTTTTAAAGACTGGGAAGGTAATTGATAAATCAAAGTTAGGTAAAACAATTTTGTTCCAGAGATTGGGTGAACGATAAGCTGTACAGAACTGATTGAACTTTGTTCAACAAAAGGGTTCAAAGAGTGAGTTATCATTTCGTAGTGTATACTTATTTTTTGTTTTTAAGGTAATAAAATCTTTAAAAACGTGTAAGGACGGATTGATTTTACATTGAAACATAAAGCATAATATTTTATATACATTCACTTCATAAATGTTAAGTACTTTTATATTTTTGAATAAAAACGTTAGGTGCGTAAGTCGATTTTCAAAACAAATTAGGCGTATTGCGTGTTTCTGACGACGGTAAAGATTAGCTCTTTATTTTCAGAGAGAAACAATTTAGATAACATGCATTCTGGACATCTAAGGGTAGAAACTACAGAATTTAGTATTTCTAAATTTATAAAACGGTATCCAGTAATTATATTACTAGATAACTTTGGTCTTGATGACGAAATTTTTTTAATTTTTCTTAAAATCAACTGGTTTCTCCATATTTATATTTACATCTTCAACACTTGTAGTAACATTTATGTTCATATCTACAATATTCGATTCCATATTTACATCCAATCAACATTATTTAAAACTAAGTTCTTTTTACATTAAATATTTTTTTCATTTTATTATTTTTAGTTCTTTGTTTAAATCTGCAAGCCTTAACCATTGTAGAAGATTTATGATATATTTATGAGCTTTACAGTAACTGTTTTTATACTAAAGTTGTTTTGAACAATGGAAAATACAATTTACTTGATAAGATATATTTTTCATATAAGAAAAATAGGATTTTGGACTATTTTTTAGTAAAGTAAAAAATAGTGCCGTTGTTATGGCGGTTGTTAAGGATGCTTAAAATACTAGGGTTCAATAAAGTCTATTTTAATGAAGATCTATTGCGAATTTTCAAAAATGGTTTTCAGATTGTGAATCTCTGATAAATTTTGCACAATACAAGAAAATAATATTTTTTTTCAAAAATTTCATATTTCTGAGGGGTTTTTCACCTTAAGTAGAAGTTTCTGGAAATAGTCTAGTCCTAAAAAATTATATATTTTTGTGTCCCAAAATGCAATATTACTATCTAATAATACTATTCACCGTTGCATATTACTATGGTTCAAATGACTGGGGAATTTATAACGTTAAGCTATTTATAGAAATACACCCCAGATATAGTTTCTGAGCGGATTTCTAGAGACCAGACTTTAGTTTTTTGATTTTTTACAATTATTAACAATTAAAATAAAAATCTCTGTACAAGTTGTTTAAAATAAATCTAATTCTCTGAAATTTATTATGTCCAACTTTTTTCCTGAACACATCAGTCCAGTCAGAGATGAACATAGCGAATGATTTCATCAAGGTATTCAGTTGATAGAAAATCGCTGTGAAAGGGTTTCGGAATGAAAGAATGATGGGCGGTTATTGCTGGATCGTGACAACCCAGGTAAAGTTTTTAAAAGAAATTCGCAGCAATTTCGAGCAACTTTTATACTACTTATAATGAATAAAATATGGTATATGTGAATAATGACTTAAACTGTTGACATGTTCTGAACTAAGTTACTAAAAATGTGGGAGATGAAAATTCACACGACATAACCGTAGGTAAAAATCTTTAGCTTACGTGAAACTCGAGAAAAAAGAAGGGGTCCTTTTCACAAAATCTGTATGTGATTGAGAAAAACTGATTAGATATATTTCAAATCAGCGTGAAAAGTTTATCCAGAAAAAAATATTTGTGTTTCGTGAAAAGTATGAAAAGTTACTTTTTGTTGATCAATGTAATTGGCGCGGATACAATCTAAATGGTATTTACCAAACCCACTCACTTGCACTATCTTCAAAAATTCTTTCAATATGTGACTATAACAAATTACAAATTAAAAAAACAAATTACAAAGACCTAAAAAAATGCCACCCAAATCAAAAATACAAGTTGAAAAAAGTAGTTTTAAACCAAAAAAGGGTGGTCCTAAAGGAATGGCTCAACCACTAACGCCAGGTCTTCCTCTTACAGATCTCATAAAAAATACATGGGAACTTGGTCCAAAAATTGGTCAAGGTGGATTCGGATATATTTACTCAGGCATGTATGAGCAATGTTAAGTTTTAGATAAATGTTACAAGTAAAGTTCTATGATTGTAACTATATAATATTATTTGTTAACTAAACTACCAATTTTTGTTAAATATAAAATTATATAAATACAATCTAAGTAATATTTAAAGTTTAAATATTTTACTATAAATTTTTATTTTTATAGGTTTTTTTTGACCTTTTTAATGAAACCATGTATAAATTAGGTTATTATCCTTCATTAACTTGATTAAAGTTTATTGATATAGCTTTAAAACTGTAAAACAAGTTCTATTAAATAGTTTTCAGACAAAGCTAATTAAAAGAGTTTATTTGGATCTTTCATCATCATCATCATCATCATCATCATCATCATCATCATCATCATCATCATCATCATCATCATCATCATCATCATCATCATCATCATCATCATCATCATCATCATCATCATCATCATCATCATCATCATCATTATCATCATCATCATCATCATCATTATCATCATCATCATCCTGCTCAGATTCTAGACCTTCAAGTTATTTATAATCATAACAACAAGTTTAATATCTTCATCCCTATCCAAACTGGAAGAAAACAGTCTTGAAGTTCTTTCAAAGAAAATCTTAGAATGCTTTAATGTTAAATTGAAATGTTCATTAATATCAAAGGTATTGTTGACTGTTTATCTTTTTTTCAAAAAAAATCAAATCACTATCATAGTGTTGTTATTAAAGACAACAATTTGATTACAACCAACATATCCTTATCATCTATAACACAAGAAAAATAAGTTCTTAAAACATTGTTAATGATGATTGGCCATTTTAGCTACTGCTTAAGTTGAGATCTACTCCTAGAACGAAGAGTCTATTAGCATTCTAAAAGAGTTAATATTTTTCAATAAGTAACTTGATGTTATAAGAAATTCATGGCCATATTTAGCGATGTTCTTTTTAAAGTTGTACAAACCTTTAACTTTATTGATATACCTCTTTCTTAAATCTTGCTTAATTACATTTGAACTGAATTTGCTATATATATATTTATTTGAACCAACTTATTTAGGAGTGAACCTTTTTTTTGGACTACTATTATCATAAATTCTCCTTTGATAAAGAAGGCTTGTTTTCTTTATAGGTGTGCAGGTGGAATCTAAAAATGTTTCCTTTGACAGTAAATCTGAATTTGTTATAAAAGTAGTAAGTATCCTTTAAGTAGCCATTTAAAATGAGCTATTTTAATAATTTGTTAAAAAGCTTAACAAATATTAAATTTATACTAAAAAGTTAGGAAAGTAAAATTACTTTTTAATTTAATTTTCTAAGATGTTATTTGTGTTTTATTGATGTTTTGCTAATGCTTATGTAAAAATAATTTTTAAATTTTGTTTATTTAATGAAAAGTGTAAATGTTCATTTTGTTGTGATTGAGAAATAGCTTTTTACAGATTAGCTTTTGTTTTAAAGTACTGTAAATTTTAAAGTATTGTGAATTTTAAATTTTAAAACTTTTAATTTAGGAACCTCATGCCAATGGCCCATTATATGGTGAAATAGCTTTTTATCAGCGTGTTGCAAAGATTGAGCTTAGTAAATTTTTTGAATATATTATTTGTGTATTTATGATGTAATTTGTATATGATTTATACATGATATTACATAACTTTAGAGTATAGCAAAAAAAAGTCATAAACTCAAGGAAAGTAACAAAACTTAAAACTCATTAGCAGCACAATATATTTTTTTAAATTTGAAAAACAATAGTTTTTTGATTAATCTAACATGAAATTAGATAATTTTTTGATTGTTTATGTAAAGGTGTGGCTCTTTTGATTTTGAATAATAAATTGTGTCATTCCATGCCAAGTAGACTAATATATCAGCATAGGCCACCTCAGATTACGATGAAACTTCTTGTGTTGGTATATACAATGAGATAAGCAAATCCTGAAAATTACATTTTAATATCTTATGTGGTTCTTGAGAAACAGTTAATTAAAATATGATTTCAAAATGCTTCAAATTGGATGTTGATCAACTTATGCTGGATAGACATCAGATGATTAGAGCTCTTTATTCAAAAGTCATGGTTCATGAAAAAGTGCCCTAACCAGATTTTTTAAAATGTCAGATTCAAAACATCAGTTACCTTTTTAGATTGCATCAATTTCTTTGTTGAATTTTTTTTATACAGATAAATCTGTATGTCCTATTAGAAAAATAAAAAAAAATCATTTATAAACCCTAAAAACAGATTACAGATGTTGGGCTAAATTTTTAAAAAATAAAGAAAGTATATTTTGAAATTCTTAAATTTTAAAATACGACAATATTCAAAGATAAAAAGTTATAGTGAATGGTAAACAGCATCAAAATACTGTGGTAGTTGTCACAGCTGTGCATCGTTCTCTTTCAGAGCTACTAACCATAGCTGGTAATTAATAATCTAAAACTCTGGCATTTGTTATTTCATCTAACAACTGGATTTAAAATTGATATTTAAAAAATATTTTGAGACATTTTGGCTTGATTTGATTCTGAGGTCTAGATCTTGTTTACTTTTTCCACTTGAAGCATATCCACTTTTACAAAGTGCTATGGTAAGTTTCTTTTATGCTTTTATTTTTGTTTTATAGCTCTTTTTTATCAGGCAACCAAAAAAGTTCCTGCGGTTTATCCTAATTGCCTATTTCTAAGAAATGTATTAAGAAATCTGGTTGTGGTGGGGGGATGATTTTGCATATAAATTAGAGCTTGTTTTAAGGAGAATCAATCAGTGTGTTTCATAAGTTTTATTAGTGCGTTTTAAATTTAAAAGTCTTAAGTGGAGTATGGCTGTGTCAGTTGCGATAATTCGCGCCTGTATACTTTATGAGTTTAAACTTGGAACCAAAGCTGCTGAAGCTTGTCATAAGATATGCGCTGCTTTTGGGGAAAGTACCATAGCAGAACGGATGGGTCAAAAGTGGTTTAAAAAATTTTCTTCTGGAAATGAAAACTTTGAAGATGAGTCAAGATCTGGAAGACCATCCATCGTAAACAACAAGGATATTAAGCTGGCAATCGAGCAGGACCTTGCCTTAAGATTTAATGTGAGTGATGAAACTATTTGTTTACATTTGCACCAACTTGGAAAACATTGGAAGTTGAGCAAATGGGTACCTTATGAGTTGAGTAAAACAAACAAGCTACAACGCTTAACCATTTGTTCTTCATCGCTTTCCCGCCACAATTTAGTGCTATTTTTTGACCGGGCGTTGACATGCAACAAAAAATGGATTATGTACTGCAACAAAAAATGAACATATCATTGGCTAGCCAGTAACGATCCAGTACCAATGACTCCTAAACCAAGCATTCACCAACAAAAGGTTTTACTGTGCGTATGGTGGACTACAGCAGGTATCGTTCACTATGAGTTGCTACCAAGTGGACAAACCATTATTGCTGAAGGAGACTGTTTTTCAGAATAAACTTTATTAAAAATGTTTTTATGTGTATTTATTTATGGATCTGCAAAACCGCACAAACTTTTTTGGTTGCCTGATAGTTGACTTTATGCCTACTGATACTTTAATTCAGATATCTTTTTAGTATAACTTTTGCTAAAAAGTTGTCTCAGGTAATGTTGTTATCACTTTCATTTTTATTTGTATCATGAATTTTGGAAGACAATCTCTTTCTACAATCAGTGCAGAGTTTCATACTTGGAAAAAGAATTACTGTAAATTTTTATATATTTACTTGGCATTTTATCCATTAACAATCTAAAAACTCAAAGACGAACTAATACTATTTATCTTTGAATTTTCTTAAGTTTTCTGAGTTTGAAAATAATGCGGATAGTATTTTTTTCTTTTTTTTAAAATAAAGCCTGACTTCTGTAATCTGCTTGAGGGAGCTAAGAATGACTTGCCACTTTTTTTGTTGCTTTTTCTGATAGAATACACTTAGATTGATGTGTACAAAAAAATAAGGTATTAAGCTGAACATTTCAAGATTTACTTATCTCATTGTGGGACCTTTTAAAAATTTAATCCATTTAATATTCAATAACCTTTGTACATCACTCTATTGCTATAAAGTTAAGAAATAGTCACAAAGTTGTGTAAAACCATAAACAAAATCATGCTTTCATTGAATTTTTATGTATTTTAAAGACACGAGAAAACTCTGTAGTTAGCCACCAGTTTCAAGTGCACCACACATTATAGTAGATTAGAAGATTTCTAATTATGGCATACATTTCCAAAGCTACTGTGTAAAATGCTTTTAAAACACCAACTTGATTTCAGCAGCAGTCAAAAAATTATGGTGCAGAAACTTTACTAAGTCTGTCATTTAGTTTGAAATATCCTAGTGTAAAGCAACAGGATTCAAGAATATTGAAGTTGTTAGCTTAAATAGTGAATCTACCTGCACAGAACAACTGCTTAAAATTATAATATCAATTATATCATAGAATGTTTTTAAAGGAAGCAATCTAGTTGGTTGTTTATCAGCAACTTTTTCAATTGCATCTTTAAAAACAATCTTGTACAACCAATTGACCTCTAACAATAATTAGTTCTTCTTACCATTTTTTAACACAATGTCAGACAGCAAAATGCAGCAAATCTTGGTTTCACAACACATTGAAGTTATGAGTTAGCCTATTAATATTCCTGCATTAAGAACCTCATGTTAGATAATCAAATAGTAAAGGGCAGACCATAAATTTATTTAAAAAAACTTATATAGAAATTTGTACTTTGCTCTTTAATGTATGTTACTTATGGAAAAACCAACTGTCAAAGCTTACTTAAAAATTCTTTTTTATCTTTATTATTTTTTTAAAATCTTTTGTTTGTTTTTGTTTGTTAAACTTAAATTTGTTCCAATCATGAGTTATTCAATTTGTTCCAATCATGAGTTATTAAGGTTAAAATTTAATTGTCTAAAGATATCTTTCCAAATGTTTTAATTTTTTTGCAGAAAAAATAATGGATTTTCTAGTAAAAAAAAATCATATTCCACATATTTTCTCCTTTTTTCATTATAAATAAGTTTAAAATTTCAGTTGATGAATGGCTGAAATCCAAAAAGAAGCAATTTGTTGGAATTCCACAATATATTGCTACTGGCTCTTTTGATAGTGAAAATGTAAAGTACAGGTTTCTTGTTATGGAACGATTTGGAACAGACATAGAAAGAGTTTTTAAACAATGTAATATGAAGTTTCCTGAAAAGACTGTTTATTCTCTTGGTCTTAGAATTGTAAGTTGTTGTTTCTTTGAGCAATTTTTTTTTTTAATTAAAAATATTCAAATGTGATTTAAAAGCACCTTGCTTTTAAATTACAATGTTAAAATGCAATTTAAAAGCAAGGTGTAAAACAAGTAAAAACTTGTTCTACACCTTGCTTTTAAATTGCATTTGAATACTGTTATTAAAGCTAATTCTGCTTAATTTCTTCTGTGTTATCATTATATTGATCCATTAGGATACATTCACAATATATTTCTTCTGTATTTCATTAGGTTGATGCATTAGAATACATTCACAGCAAGGAGTATGTCCATGCTGATATTAAATCTTCTAATTTGATGCTTGGTTTCAAGAAGCCAAATGAATCCAAGGTGATTTTTAGTGCTAGCTAAAACAACAAAAAAATGGATTGTTTAATGCTTAATATAATTCACTTAATCATGATTATTTCAGTTAGTTGTTTTTGTGAAATTTTAAATTCAACTCTTTGCCAAGTAAGTTTGTAATCTTGGTTAGTTTGACTTGATCAATACAAGTATTTTTCAGACATCCAGGTAGATTTTGACCTCTACTTTAAGCTGAACTTTAAATGATAAGGTTGGGAGCAAGGAAGCTCCATGCAACATGGTGCTAAAAGACTCATAATTTAAGTTGTTACCTCATTTCATATGGCATCACTTTTTTGTCCTTAAGAAAGAATAAAGACTTAAGCTTTAAGTAACTACCACCAGTATTTCATTTTTTTCACTTCAATAACTGTGCTCTTGGCAGTACCATCAACTTTTCAAAGTTATCTCAATGCACCCTCTCATAATACAATCATACTGTGATATTTGATGTTTCTTTACAAGCCTTTTGCCTCTTGCACCATATAAAAATTTAGCAAAATAAAATCAATATCAAGATTTCATTTTCTTCTCTTTACATTAGGAGTATGTAAGAGTTTTTGTAATCAAAAATCTTTAATTTTAAGTTATGCAAATTAAAATTTAGTCACTATGATTTATACATAATCTGAAAGAGAATTTTTTTCTTGTTTAATATGACTATTTTAAGTGAAGATATTATTTATGTGTATTTTCTTTAAAACAATGGAAGTAGAAAAAATTCATTTAAGACATTGCATGCTTTATGAGTTTATAGAACTGATATCTGTAAGTAAGAACTGATTAGTTTATAGAACTGATAATCTGTAAGTAAGAACTTGTCAAACATGTTTTTGGTAGTTTAACAGTGAATGCTATGACTTAAAAGACCAGCAATGCTCTGAAATTATTTTACTATTTCTAGGCATTTGCAAGAATTAGTAGAAATTAAAAAAAAAAAGGAAAACAGATTCCATATGAGTTGAACATAATTTAACAATTGAACAATAACATTTCTTATTTAGTAAAGATTAAGAAAAAAGATTTTTTATGGAAAATAGATATAAAGTTTTATGGAGATTAAAAATGCAGCTATTTTGAGAACCCTAGTAATAAAGAATAGTGGTTAAGTTGTGGTCAAACAGTTGCAACTCCAAAAAGAGACTGTAGTAATGTGATATAATTCTACAGGAATGGTATCAGAGACTTACCTACAAGATGGCAAAAGGTCTTTGATTCTTGTGGAAATTATTTCAATTATGATTAGTATATTTAAATTTATTTTTCTTAATGAAAATAAACACAAAAACAGAAAAAGACAAAACTTTTGCACACTCCTAATATAAAAAACAATAGACTTAAATGTATGTAAAGTTGCTGGTAAAATTTTCTTAGACAATTTATAGAATGATTGCTCCTTATTCAAAAATTCTTATATTGATTATTGGCTTGGCGTTGATTGGTATAATGTATAAATTTATAAAGATCATAGATAAATCATCTAATTTATAATATAAATAAAAATTTAATGTTTATAATTGGGTTGGTATTGATCAGTGTAATGTATAAATTTGTAATGATCATAAGTAAAAATTTAGTCAACAGAAACTTGTTACATGAGTTTTTGAGTTCTACTTTGTTGTATTTTGTCTCATTGTTTAATTTTTAAGCACTTATTTTAATTAGGTTTGATTTTTCAAAATTACAAAAGAAAGAAATTGTACATTAAAAAGCATTTTTTAGTTTGTAAAAATTATTTTTACAAACTAAAAAATGCTTTTTAAGTTTGTCCAAAACATCCCACCCTTTTATTGATATAAAACCATGTTCATACGTAAAAGCAACAACTTTTAAAATTGTTTGTCAATGATTTCTCTTTAATGCAGTCTAGATAAGAGATATGGCAGCTGTAATTCATGACATTTTACATTTAACACCTTTTACATTTAACTCTATCTATTTACAAAAATAAATAGTGATAACATTTAACACTATCTATTTATTTATAAAAATAAATAGATAGTGTTAAATGTAAAAGGTGAATCATTAATGCTGTATTTTTATCTCAGTAATAATTATGTGTCACTGATATTTATTTTAAATTACTCAATAATTTTGATTTTCACTTTTATTTAATTTGCATCCTGATTTCCTGAAACAAAACTGCAACCTATAACATTGAAGTGATTCAGCATTATGTGTAGCATACAGCTCTGCCTCTCTGTTACTATTGCCAGCTTTTAACTTCTGTCATATAACTATTTTATTGGCTCAAATACAACAGCATTAACATTGTTCACTCATTTTAAAATGACCTTCAACAACAGCATTAACATTGTTCACTCATTTTAAAATGACCTTCCCGAAAAGGTTTTTTGAAATATTTGATTGGAAGTATATCAATCACTTATAGTAGCCTAATACAAGCTGTAATAACAAGATGCAAAGTAGACATTGTTACTACAACTGTGGACAGGGTTTTTGTCCCTGAGACTGTTACTTTATGTCTTTACTAACACTGACCAACAATTTTCAATCTCTCCAGGGAATTCCTTTAATGAGGCCATAAAATCATTTAAGTGATAAATTTCTCTTTCTTTTTATATTTTTGTGAATTAGAACATTGGTTGTGGCTTTTATGGTTTATTTTATAAATATATTCAATTTGAACATATAAACTTTCCTAATATGCATTCTCTTGATTTTCCTACATAACATCAAAACCCATTTTGTACTACATAGCATTAAAACCCAATTAGTCTTGCAATACATCAAATAACTATTAGAAACTGAAATGACTTGAAATTATTTTGTAGGTGTAAAAGATAAATACCAAAATATAATTTCCTTAATCTTTATATGAATGTTATCCTTTTATCTAATAAATTTGAAATTAAGAAAATAATTATAACTTTGGAAAGTTTCACAAGCTGCTGACTAAGATTAGTTTACTATCATGCTTCTGGAATATTAAAGGCAAAACCAATATTTCTTAGATTAAAAACACACAAGGTAGTTGAGTTCAGAAGGTTGTTGTATTTGATGTCCAAAGTTAGCCATCAGTCCAAAATCTGTTTTATGGTATTTATGTGTAATTTTTATGTTTTTAATGTGATGTAGAATTTTTTAACTTTATTTTTGAAGATTTATTTGTTGGACTATGGGTTGGCATACAGATATGCCCCTGATGGCAAGCATGTTATTTATAAAGAAGACCCTAAACGCCAACATGATGGTACAATTGAATACACAAGCAGAGATGCCCACCGAGGTTGTGGTAGGTTTAAATATAAAATAATAATATAATTAAAATGTTTATCTTTCAAAGTGTTGGCTTTAAGATATATATGCATGTCTGAACAGAAGAAATATATATATATATTTCTTCTGTTTAGACATGCATCTATATCTTAAAGCCAAGCCAATATATATATATATATATATATATATATATATATATATATATATATATATATATATATATATATATATATATATATATATATATATATATACATATATATATATATATATATATATATATATATATATATATATATATATATATATATATATATATATATATATATATATATATATACACTATTGTAGTTTAAACACCTTAAAATTATTGTTAAAATAAATTTTGAGTAGAAAATATTTGAACCGTGCAGATAAAATTGATGAATGTCAGCAACTGCTTTTTCTTTTTGTTATTTGAAAAAGTGAGTAAAATTTGAGGGCAAGTTATTGCAATATTTTAAACAAAACATCCATATTTTTGTTTTGAAAGAATCTTTGAGATTATATATATGTCTTGAGTAAAAAAACTTTTATTCTTTAAGAATAATTCAAGTGTTTTTTTGTCACATACATATCTGAAAAAATTAGGTTGTGTCACTGAACTAAAAGCTAAAAAAGTTTGATTATCACAATGAAATTAGGCATTAAAGCAAGGTTTTTTTAGAAATTATATATTTTAATGTAAACTTTTCATCACTATTAAAAAAAATTGGTCAAAAAGTATTATATTAACTTATAGTTATAGTTTAAAAGCTGTTGTGTCACTGAACCCATCAACAGAATAATTAGAACTTTATAAAATATCGTGGTAAGGAAGTCAAAATATCATCCAAATGTTCAGATTTTGTTGTAGGTTTTATTTGAATAAATTTTGCATTTTAGTATTATGAAGGGATATTAGTAAATATTAGTAAACTATTGGATTTATGTTAACATTTTCTTATAAAGTTGTAAATTTTTAAGAAATGGAATCAAAATTAGAAGTAAAAAAAAAAATGTTATGCAGAATACCAAGCTAATTATGTTTCTCGAAATGCTGATAAAAAGAAAGAAATGTCCAGAGTAAGGTCTAAGAGCTATTGAGAAAAAAGCTGATCCTAATAAAAAAGCAGCTTATGATGCTTAAGCAAAATTAGGAGTTTTAAAAAGTTGCGCTCTAAAAAGAAAACTTTTAAATCAAGACCAATCTCATCTTTTAAAACTGTTCAACAAGAGGAAAAGATTTGAAAAGGGTTTTAAAGCCACTACCAACTTCAAACGAGAAACAATCTGAAATTCTTTCTATTCTTTCAAATAGCTCTGTTTTTTAAGATAATTTGGGTCTACCTCTAGCATGTTCAAAGCTGTATGGTCTTTCTGAAAGCAATGTTTTAGCAGTTGTAAACTTTTATAATGAAGATAAAGTTTCCAAAATATCACTAAACAAAAAAGATGTCACTCGAATTCAGTTATCTGACAGAAAAGCAAACAATATTCAGATACATCATTTATGTTCTACGCTAAAAGAAGCTTTCGAGTTATTCAAGGATCAACACATAAAAATTGGGCTCAGCAAATTTTGCGACCTTCATCCACACAATGTGAAATCAGATACCAAATTTCTGCATAATGTTTGTGTTTGTAGTTTGCATGAAAATATGCGATTTGCCTTAGATGCATTAACAAAATCAATTCAAGCGTCTTCAATCAAAGCTGGATCTGAAATGATAAATAACTTTGTTTGTGAACCGTACACATACGATTGCGCCTATGACAAATGTGTTGCATGCAAAGGTATGAAACAGTTTGATAAACACTTGCAAACTGTTAATACATTTGGTTTTGAAGTATCCTGGAACAAGTGGAGAAAGCCTGAAACTAAAACATATGCAAACATTAAAAAAATTTCAAAAAAGTCTACTGTAACAGAACTCATCCAACACATATCAGCGATGCGTGATAAGTTCGTTAAACACGCATTTGTAAAGAAAAACCAATCAACAATTTTTAAGAAACTGAAGGAGGTTTCAATGAGTGTTATTTCTGAAATTGCAGTAATCCAAGTTGACTGGGCTGAAAATGCTAGGTGTTTCTATCAAAATGAACCGCAAGCAGCTCATTTTGGTCAAAATCAAGTTTCAATCATGACCCTTGCAGTCTGGAACATTGAGTTAAAAACATTTGCCATAGTTTCTGATTCAACTGATCATACAAAGTCTTCTGTTATACCATACATTGACAAAAATCCTTCGCTTTATTCGATAATACCACTTCTCAGTTAAAAAAAAAGCATTATGGCTGCAATGGTTATGTTTGGAAAACATTTTCATAAAAAATTCTTCAGGCATTTCTTTGCAGCAATGCATGGAAAAGGAATGGTTGATGGTATAGGAGCTACTGTTAAGCAAGTCGCAGTTAAATCTAGTCAATACGAGATCAGGTCAGCAGCAAATTTTGCGTTAGTATTACAAGATTTGCAAATATCTGTTATTCATGTCAGAAAACAACACAAGATAACAAAAAAATGAACTTGGATTCAGTTCAATTTTAAGTTATTCAAGAAAATCAAAGATATATTAAAATCACATTATTTTTATGTTCAGAATGATAATGTTGTTCTGATGCTATTTTCACCTGAGTATAATTAAAATTTTTTGCAAAACAACAAAACTTTTTAAAATGATTTTAATTCCATCTTTTTGTTTTGTCACTGAATGTTGTGTCACTGAGCTGATAGTTTTTTTCTGTAAAATAAAACAATATTAAAGCTTTGTTTTTTTTTTGCTTTTTTTATGACTGCCTTATTGCCAAATGAATAAATTACAACAAAAAATTCTAATTAGTCTAGCAAGAATTAAAATTTCTGTATTGCGTCACTGAACTCATGTTTTACTTTTGCTTATGTTAATACAAGTGTGTTTAATTTATATAATAAAATTTTAATTCAAGACTGATTTAGAGTAATAAAAAATTATTTTTGAGTTAAAAAAATTTTTATTAAAAAAAAATCTCTCCACATGATAGGTGACTGAACTATAGAATTGGCCACATATACATATACAATTATATATATATATATATATATATATATATATATATATATATATATATATATATATATATATATATATATATATATATATATATATATATATATATATATATATATATATATATATATAAAACACATAAGAAATTAAGAAAAAATGAAGAGATTAAAGATAAATTCATCAACAATTTATCTTCTATGAAAGATAGGAGAAAAAGCAGACATGTCATATTTTGTAACTTTTGAGAAATATAGATTTTACAGGTTGAAGGTTTCTTATTCCCCTCAGATCCCATGTGTAAAATTATGTATATATTTTATGTCTTGATATTTTTGTTTTAATTAATTTTTGTTGCCTTCTATGTGTGCATGAACCAATTATTTGTCAATATTTCAAAATCATTCAACTTATACCATCTATGGGCAAGATTTGACAAAAATTGAATTTGTTATCAGTTTTGCAGGGATAGGTTGAGGGAGGTGCACATTTTTATACTTTTTAAATGATTTATTCATATTCATACAATTAACCAATAAAATTTTCATCTGGTTTTTAAAAAGCATTTCTTATAGTCTCAAAGAGTTTTCTTCGCCATTTCATATTAGCTTTATCTGTCACCAATTGAAACTATTACTTATTTCTTGGTTTGTCTTTGTGCACACAAGCAAACCAAGAAATAAGCGATACAAAGATACAAAGATACAAAGCTCAGTGAATCAAGAGAAAAAGCCAAAAGGCTGAATGATGAAGTGAAACCTATAGCTGAAGTGCAGCATGAAAAAGTAGATCATATGCCATTTTTTGATAATAGTAAAGAGGGGAAGAGCTAGGGAGAACTCAATAAGTAAATTTTTTCACACGAATGTTTTTATGATGTCATTCTTACCAATAATAATATTTATTCAACAACAATAATAGTTCAAAAAATAATTTTATTATCCATCAACAATAATTCAGATCTGAAGGAATTATACTTCCATAGGATATTGCATTTTTAACTGCTTTTTATTGGTAGTATAAGTGATTTTTAGTTAGTTTGCATAGTCAGATCAATATATAACATGGGATAAGGAACAAAAAGGGGATAACAAATAATATTAAAATTTGTGACATGTCTTGTTTTTCCCTTGTAGTCTTCAATTATTGATAGCACTGGTCAACACAAAATTTCTGTCAAAAAGATTTGAACTAAAGTCTAGCTAAATTTGGGCTGCTGATTACAAATATGAACTCAGTTTTTGTCTATCACATCAGGATTTTGAGTTCATTTATCAATTTTTAAACAAAATTGCTCATTAGCTTATCTAACAAAGGTTTCGTGGGGAAAAAAAAAAACTTTTTTATTCAAGGAATAACAATGATTACAAATCCACAATCAAATATAGTGACATAATTAAAATAGAAAAAGTAAAGATACACACACATACACACATATATAAAAGGTGCACAGATTAATGGCAAATGGCAGTTATGAACTTTTTTCTTCTTGGCTGATCTATGATGTACAGCTTCTGAGTTACCTCTCATCAAACTCCAGCAAAAATCTGCCATCATGTGAGTTCTACTGGCCTTGATACTGTTCTTTGATTGCTTTAATATCTTGATGAAAGTCGTCCCCTTGTTCCTTGCTCACATACCCAAATTTCTCTGGAAAATTGTTCAAATGGCTGTGTAAACAGTGAATCTTCATACTCATAATATATTTAAGATCTTACAGGCTCATTAGTAGCTCTTCTACAATCTCTTAATAGTTGTTTGCTTTCTTAGTCCCTAGAAAAATCTGCACCACATTACAAAATGCACTCTAAGCTCTTTTTTTTGCCTCATTGATATGATAAAATTCGATCTCTCATAAGTGTTCTTTTTTGAAGTCCATCAGATATTCCAGCATTTTTCTTCTCCTCACTAAGACCAGGAAAAGTTGAAAATATATAACTGAAGCATTGTCCACTCCAGTCAAGAGCTTTGACAAACTGCTTCATCAATCCAAGTTTAAAGTGCAAGGAAGTCAATGTTTTTCCTATCCACTAGAGGATATTTGATAACATTCTTATCACCAGATCCAAAGTTTGTTGCTTAGGCCATTCTTTTTTTCTCCCAATGCTCTGCTGTATCTCTGCTGTCCCAGTGACACAGAAAACAGGCGTATTTTGTGTACCCTCCTTGCTGATCCAAAAGAAAGTTAACCATTTTCAATTTGACACAAATTAACCACCCATGAACGTGATGCTGCAACCTCTCTAGAACAATCTTGATGTTGTTATATTCTTTTTTAAGTTTTACAGAATGACCTATTGGTACAAAGCCATACTTACTTTGATTGTGTAACAGAACACATTTCAAGCTTCTTTTGGAACTACCAATAAAAAGCCTCCAATCCCTTGAATCATATGCTGGAAGTCCCATTAAGAGAATTAGCCCTTCTACATCAGTACAATAGACAAA
The DNA here is from genome assembly GCF_058129835.1 of Hydra viridissima. Classification (NCBI taxonomy): domain Eukaryota; kingdom Metazoa; phylum Cnidaria; class Hydrozoa; order Anthoathecata; family Hydridae; genus Hydra; species Hydra viridissima. Next base: position 6,519,360 of record NW_028324303.1, read on the forward strand.
CTGGCCATCTGAATGGAAGTACTTACACACTTGTGCTTCCCTGTTACAATAAAATGAGACACGTTCCAGGTTTCAACATTCGATTCTCTTGTAGTCCAGGTTTCAACATTCAATTCTCTTGTAGTCCAGGTTTCAACATTCAATTCTCTTGTCCAGGTTTCAACATTCAATTCTCTTGTAGTCCAGGTTTCAACATTCAATTCTCTTGTAGTCCAGGTTTCAACATTCAATTCTCTTGAAGCCAACAGTTCAGTAGACTCTTGATAGATAAAGATCTCAAATGATTTAAAGCAGGTTGATTAAACAAAATTGGTTTGTCACAATCATTTCAAATTTTTTCAAATTTTCAATCTTCATATTGCTTGTTTATCTTATTAAAAACTTTTATATTGACTAGGCAGAGATAACAGTCATTTAAATGAGATAACAGTCATTTAATTGCTTGGTTAACAGTCATTTAATTGCAGAGATAACAGTCATTTAATTGCTTGGTTTTTTCCAAACCATAGACACTCCAAACTGAAGTTTAGCATCCTTTTCTTTAGACCATGGTCTCAAGGTCTCAAGCAGGTTTTGCACACTCTGTGAGGAGCCCAATGCTTGTCTTGGTCTCCAAGTGGTACTTTGAAGTATGCAAAATACATGCTCTCAACAAAGTTGTATTTATTGTGCCTCTGAGTCTTCAAAGTCAAGTTACCACAAATGTAGCAAAATATATTTGGATTATTTAAGCACTGTCTTCTGTGAGATGTAGAGACCATTGTTAGATTAGTAACACATCCTGCACACAAGTAAAAGAAAAAACTTGTTAGCTACCTTAGTGGTTCTTTGAATTTCTACCCTACCCCCTTAGATATTGTTTCAGAAAAAGAAAAAAAACAACAGGATAATACAAATAATAAAATTCAATAAAACACAACCTGAGGTCCTAATAAAGAGAAAAATGGATATGTGGACATGTGTGAATTGCAGAAATCAATCCTTTAATTCATGGAGGAAATTGGGTCACTTTTACTTCCGTTTAAGATTGACATATGCAATTTGCACTTGTTAGCATATCTGTTACTTACCCTATTGCGCAAAAGCAAGATGTGATAGAGTAAATATAAGCTCATATTTAAATTTAGCACCTTCAAATTAGTTTAAAACTGTTCTTAAACTCCATGCCAGAGAAGAAAAAAAATTTTTGTTTACCTGTGTATTAATGATTAACAATTAACAATCCTATAGAAAAAAAATAAAGATTCTCATAGATATTTACAAAAAAAGGTTTATAACCCACAAAAAGTACCACTTAATAAAAATTCAGGAAAAGTTACTTAACGTGATTAAAGTTACAACAACTAATTTGTAAAGAAATTAAGTAACTCATTGTATGGTTTGCTTTTTTTTTTTTTTAGTTATTTTGATGTAAAAATAAACATTTTTTGGGTGAAATTTTAAAAAAAATTTCTTTTTAAATTTTTTTTTTTTTTAAGTTGTGTAACTTTTTGTGACTAAATTTGTTTATTAAAATAATAGAAACTGAAATTACCTAGAATATTCTATCAATTTAATAGCACCATCTCGTAAAGGCGATTTAGAAATTCTGGGCTATTGCATGGTTCAGTGGTTATGCAGTAGGTTGCCATGGGAAGATAATTTAAAGGACAAAACCTTTGTTAAGGAAGAAAAAATCAGGTGAGAAAAATAAGAGAAAGTTTTACTGATAATAATGACCTTTAAACTTTTATGATTGCTTGTTATTTTCTTTGTTTCTTTTTTGAGTTTTTTTTATAGAAAAAACTTATTAATGCTTTTAATCCTTCTTTAAACTTCAATAGTTTTAATCTTTTCTTTATTGGATCAAATGCCCAGGGAGCATAGTCAAATATTTTTAAACAAGGGTGTAAAAACTTTAAATAGAAATAACTTTTTTTTTTTTTTTTTTTTTTTTTTTGTCTTCAATGGTTTTTTAATTCTAAGTAGTTCTTTAAATGATATTTTACTTTTAACAAAGTTAAAAAAAATTGCATTTACTTTAAATAATATTTTACTTAGTTCTTTAAATAATATTTTACTTAGTTCTTTAAATAATATTTTGTTTTTAACAAAGTTAAAAAAAAGTCTGCTAATTTGAACTCTGATTGATTTGTAAATTTAAAAAAAAATTTATAATCAAATTATTTATTCTATAAAATATGATTAATCTTTAGATGAGTGTAATTACACTCCCTTGCTCATTCTCGCTCCTACAAAACTTTTTAATAGTTAAATGTGTGTAAATTAAGGTTTTTTTTAAATTATCAGTTAAAAATATTTGTGCATTTAAATATTTTGAATTTTAGATATATGAATGATATACCAAACTTTATGAAGAAATGTTTTCCTCCCCCTCTCGAAACTCCAGGTGTTCTTGTTAATTAATATTGATTTTTGTTACTTTAAAATGGTTGATGAACTTAACACATAAAGTTTTTAATAAATCTTGTGTAATGTTGCTTTAAATGTAGTTCACCTGCAAAACTACTTGAAAATTATTGCTAATATGAAGTATGATGAGCAGCCTGACTACCAGAAAATTAAAGACCTGTTTATCGTTGCTTTAAAAAATCTAGGAATTGAAGATGATGGTGTTTCTATTCAATTACCATTAGTTCCCTCTCCACAAAAGGTTATTTTTTATTAAATCTTGCATGGTTTTTCGTTTTCAGGCACATAAAATCACCAAATAAAAGATATAGGGAAATAAACTAAATTCACCAGTTCATAGATAATTTAAATATCTTCTCATGCAATATCATTTCATGCAATACCATCTCATACAATACCATCTCATGCATATAAGTTCCATCTCATACATATAAATACCATCTTATGCATATAAATCAAATATGATCTCATGTGACCGCATGTAATCACATAGAGGGGCATGTCTAATAAAATCTTTTGTTTTTCAAACACTGCTTCTTTTGTTTTTGTTTGCACCGTTGCAGAAACATCCAAGTACCATTGCAGATAAAAATCCTAAAAAAAAAAGAATAGTATCAGTTGCAATGCTTCATTGATCTGATCTTTCCAAGACTATAAAAGGAAACTTTGATAAGACTTTGTTTTTTTTAGCAACACGTCTTGTATTTCTTCAGTTTTTTACTGATTTTAACTCTTTTAGAAACGTTCATGTATGAATGTAGATAAAAGTCCAAACAAAAGGAAGAGGATCAGCATTGATTCCCCTAACCAATCTGTCCAAGAATCAAAAAAGAAAGCACTGGTAAGGATACTTCAATCATTATAATTATTCAAGTATTATTTATTTGTGTGAAATGATGGTGGTTGGTGATGTAAAAGTTTTTGACTTTTTTTTTTTTTTTTCTTTTTTAACTGAAAAAAAATGTTCACTAAACATTGAATAATAACTTCTAAATAGAAGCGCCTTCCACGCAGTCCTCGCAACGACAATGAAAATTTGAAAGGAACGAAAATAAACAAAAGAAATCCTGTAGTACGTTTTTTTCTTTATTTATTACTTAAAGTTACTTTTTATATTAAGTTTTTTTAGTCATTTAAAGTTTTTTCGTTATTATTTTTTCGATGAAGTTGAAGGGTATCAAACTTTGTATAAAAACACCGATAAGTGAAAGGATGTAGATGTGTTCAATATTTAACTTACAAAACACTAAAATCTTAGAGCTAAAATTAACTTTAAATGAATTTTTTTTTTTTAATTAACTTAAGGATCACAGCAAGAAACATAAAGTTAATGGTTTTCTAATCTTTTTGTTAAACTGAAGAAGAGATGCTCTCGTTATTAATTAACGTAGTCATAAATTCTTAAAAATGTAATTTTTTATATAAGTCTTGCTATGTGAAAAGCTTCAAGTAAATAAAAAGTGCATTATAATGAATAATGAAACCTACTTCGAACTCGAATTGTTTGACGCTCCCAGGCAATAAATTTTACACAATCCCGAAAGAAACGAAACCTAACGTTTTGGCAATTAAAGCCGAAAAGTTTGAATTCACGTTTGAATTTATGTTTTTGTTTTTTTTGTTTTTTTTCTTCCAAAAAATATGAATTCAGCAAACGTGTCACATTTTTTGTCTGATTGAAAAGTTTGGGGCATAAATAAAATGTTCAACATCTGTGCAATTCAAACAGACCCGTTTCCAGAAGATATTAGCCGTCTGCCTCCCAAAATGATTTCAGACTTTTATAATCTCTCGGTTACAGACTTTGTTACACGCTGCTTAGTGTCTTTTTGTTTGTCAAAGAATTTCTGACGGCTACAGGTATTACATAAAATTAATTTTGTGTAATGTTGCTTTTAATGTAGTTCACCTGCAAAACTACTTGAAAATTATTGCTAATATGAAGTATGATGAGCAGCCTGACTACCAGAAAATTAAAGACCTGTTTATCGTTGCTTTAAAAAATCTAGGAATTGAAGATGATGGTGTTTCTATTCAATTACCATTAGTTCCCTCTCCACAAAAGGTTATTTTTTATTAAATCTTGCATGGTTTTTCGTTTTCAGGCACATAAAATCACCAAATAAAAGATATAGGAAAATAAACTAAATTCACCAGTTCATAGATAATTTAAATACCTTCTCATGCCATGCCATCTTATGCAATACCATCTCATGCATATAAGTACCATCTCATACATATAAATACCATCTTATGCTTATAAATCATATATAATCGCATGTAATCACATAGAAGGGCATGTCTAATAAAATCTTTTGTTTTTCAAACACTGCTTCTTTTGTTTTTGTTTACACTGTTGCAGAAACATCCAAGTACCAGATAAAAAACCTAAAAAAAAAAAAAGGCATCAGTTGTGATGCTTCACCGATCCGACCTTTCCAAGACTGTAAAAGGAAACTTTGATAAGACTTTGTTTTTTTTAGCAACACGTCTTGTATTTCTTCAGTTTTTTTCTGATTTTAACTCTTTTAGAAACGTTCATGTATGAATGTAAATAAAAGTCCAAACAAAAGGAAGAGGATCAGCATTGATTCCCCTAACCAATCTGTCCAAGAATCAAAAAAGAAAGCACTGGTAAGGATACTTCAATCATTATAATTATTCAAGTATCACTTATTTGTAAGGGTCTGCGTCTCGGAATCGTATTCTCGAAATGAACCGGGAAAAGCGTAACGAGACGAGAAATTCCCCGGAAAAAAATAACGAGACAAAGGAAATGATTGTCCCGGAATAAAGTTATAAATCGGGACAAAAATTTTTTCTCGAAATTTAAAAACTGTGTCCCGGATAATTACGAAACGTAACGAGACAGATCAATTATATTAACTAGATATCTAACTCGCGTTTTCGCAGTGAAGAAAATTTTTTGCCAACCAAGTTTGTTTTGCCAGCCAGAAATGACGCACAGTGGCTCAAAACAACAACAAAAAATTGGCATTAAACCCCTCACAATTTTTTGGTAAATATAGCGCCCTTTTTAAAATAATATTACATTAGAATGATCATTTATTTAAAAAGTAAAAACAGTTAAAAATTTTAATATTATATTCAAAGAAATCTAAAAAATGAGAGGTTTTTATTTAGTAAAAATGGAGAACTTTTAATCTAAATTAAAGTCTATATTTACTTTTAAGATAATCTTTTAAATTTATTTATTTTTTTAAGAAATACAAATGTCAATAAACCCATAAAAACCTTGTCTTCCGCCATTTTTTAAACAGTGGTTTAATATATCAAAATAAATGAAAATGGCGGAAAACAAGGTTTTTATGGACTCATTGACGTTTGTATTTCTTGAATTTGAGTTTTTTAATTGTATGACTTGTTTCAACATATCAAATATAGTTTCAAGAAACATATATTTGTCATCATATGCTACTTAGAACTTTGTTAAAATGTTTTAACTTGAATAATGATTTACTACTCAAGAAGTGCTAGATATTTGAAATAGCATTACTTAACAACTTCAGTATTTCCTGTAATATACAAGTAACATTATTTAACATAGGGAACGTAACATTATTTAACATAGGGAACGTAACATTATTTAACATAGGGAACGTAACATTAACATAGGGAACGTAACATTATTTAACATAGGGAACGTAATATGATAGTCAAAGAAGTTATAACATAAAATGTTAAACAGTGTAAAGTGAAAAATGACATAAAGTACTCAAAAATGTTTCTGATATATATTAATGATTTTAAAAACAACAACAACAAAAAGATTAAATTTTATCCCGAATATACGTGAATTAAGAGTGGATAAACTTCGATTTTGGAAGGATTTACTTAACGAAATCAAATAACACTAAAGAAATTAGTAAGGAGAACATAAATTAATGCTACTTTAGATAGATTTATTTCAAAAGTGAAGAAAAAAACTATAACGATGTGGTAGAAATTATGATTCTTTTATAGAAAAGGAATACCAATGGCTTCAAAAAAATCTTATGACCAATAAAAGTAACCATTTTGGTTCTGGAAAACCCCATAAACAATAGGTGGTCCTTGGAGAGCAAAGGAAAAGAGGGAAAATAAAAGAACTAGGTATTGAACATCATGCTCTATTGTTAGTCTCTGCAAGAATTACACTTTTTAAAAAAACTCAAATGTTTTATAGTTCAAAAAAGTTAAAGACACTTTGGATAAAAACTTTTCCCTTAAATATGAGTGTAAAACAAACTCTTGCATTAGAAGTGAATACTGACCTCAGCGGTAAACAATATTAAATGATCAGAAACTTAGCCCTTGAACACATATTTATCCCCTTTTTCCAATATAAGTTCAATACTTTTTTTCCCCTGATTTCAATTGAATTAATTTTTATAAAGCTGTGTTTATATAGATGGTATAACAATATCAATAATAGCAGCTGAAATAGATAATAGTAATTGTGTCAGAAATTCATTATTTAAATTTCACATTAAGGATTAACTAGAATGTCTCGTTAGGTCCCGTTAAAAAGATGTAAATTCCGGGAAATTATAAAGTTCCTATTTTGTCCGGGACATCTCGCCTCGTCTCGGTATCTTCCCAGATTTCGAGTGAAAATTGAAAGTTGTCTCGATATTTATTGCTAATCGGGACAAAGCTTTTAGAGTCGTCTCGTCTCGAATAAAAAAAATAACGAGCCGCAGACGCTTACTTATTTGTGTGAAATGATGGTGGTTGGTGATGTAAAAGTTTTTGACTTTTTTTTTTTTTTTTTTCTTTTTTAACTGAAAAAAAATGTTCACTAAACATTGAATAATAACTTCTAAATAGAAGCGCCTTCCACGCAGTCCTCGCAACGACAATGAAAATTTGAAAGGAACGAAAATAAACAAAAGAAATCCTGTAGTACGTTTTTTTCTTTATTTATTACTTAAAGTTACTTTTTATATTAAGTTTTTTTAGTCATTTAAAGTTTTTTCGTTATTATTTTTTCGATGAAGTTGAAGGGTATCAAACTTTGTATAAAAACACCGATAAGTGAAAGGATGTAGATGTGTTCAATATTTAACTTACAAAACACTAAAATCTTAGAGCTAAAATTAACTTTAAATGAATTTTTTTTTTTTAATTAACTTAAGGATCACAGCAAGAAACATAAAGTTAATGGTTTTCTAATCTTTTTGTTAAACTGAAGAAGAGATGCTCTCGTTATTAATTAACGTAGTCATAAATTCTTAAAAATGTAATTTTTTATATAAGTCTTGCTATGTGAAAAGCTTCAAGTAAATAAAAAGTGCATTATAATGAATAATGAAACCTACTTCGAACTCGAATTGTTTGACGCTCCCAGGCAATAAATTTTACACAATCCCGAAAGAAACGAAACCTAACGTTTTGGCAATTAAAGCCGAAAAGTTTGAATTCACGTTTGAATTTATGTTTTTGTTTTTTTTGTTTTTTTTCTTCCAAAAAATATGAATTCAGCAAACGTGTCACATTTTTTGTCTGATTGAAAAGTTTGGGGCATAAATAAAATGTTCAACATCTGTGCAATTCAAACAGACCCGTTTCCAGAAGATATTAGCCGTCTGCCTCCCAAAATGATTTCAGACTTTTATAATCTCTCGGTTACAGACTTTGTTACACGCTGCTTAGTGTCTTTTTGTTTGTCAAAGAATTTCTGACGGCCACAGGTATTACATAAAATTAACGCTACGATTGCAATATGCTAAAGAAAGTGTTTAAGCAATCATAGTCAGTAAGCGATTGTGCTGAAAAAGATGCGCAGTTAGCCACTGATTAACAAGAGTGACACACAACGCCAGCTTTTGTATCAGGTGGTGGAATACCTTAGTTGATGCCAGCATGTTTAACTAAGATGGGGCTTGTCAAGATCAGCACCTAAAACGAACAACTCAAATGTCTTAAAAGCTTCAATTAGAGGCAGTATTAAATAGTAATGAAGCATTGCAATGTCAAGCAAACCAAAAGACCAAAGTGGTCTACCTTGAGATGGTTTCAGACTACTTGTCAGAATTTGTGGGCATAGCTTTTTAAAGAAGAATGCCTCCTTCATTTCAATGCTTCCATAAATTTGGTACGGAGTTTCTTCAACTTGCTTAAACAGAAAGAGAAAGCTTATGTTAAACTTATCTAACTTACCATGTAAATATTTTTAAATATGAAATTTAAATTTTAAGCAATAAAAACCAGTCCGGTCACTGTTTTACTGGAAAGTATGTTTTGAATAATCGAGTTTGAATTGATCATGTTGAGAAAATGCGATTTTGGATTCTTATTTTTCTTTAACGTTAAGTTAAAGAAAAATTTTCTCAACATGATCAATTTTGAACAACATTTTGCGTTGGTCAACAAAAAAAATGGGTATCAATTTTTATCATTTTAAGCAAAATTTTTTATCATCTGAAAAAAAAAAAAAAAAAAAAAAACCGGTGTGAGTGTGCAAAAGTGCAAAACTACGAAACTTAACGACCTTAAGAGCCATTGTCTGAGAAATTTAGGCAAAATAAGCAAATTTTGGAAGTGATTCAAATTGTACTCATTTTTAGATATTTTGTAATTTTTTTTTTCTAAAATTTTTATTAAATTTTTATGCAACAACTGGAGGGCACTAGTGAATTTCTCCAGGTCTTGGTGGAAAAGACTCTCAAGAATATAAACTGAAAGAAGAACAAGTTCTTTCTATCAACGTTCTTTGAACGCAAAAAGTGATTTTTGGCAGGTTACTTCTTCCCAGGTCCTTGCATGCACATGGTTTTTGTTCCAAAAAGTCAATGTATGTCTTAGTGTCTTTCAAAAACACCTAAAAAAACTATGTACAAGTATTGGCCTTAAGAGATAGTAGAGTTCAAAGTTAGGGTAAAATTTCAAATGTTGTGGTTTCGGACCACGATTTCTAGACAATTGAAAATGTAATCTTGTTGAACTTTTACTTTTACTGTAGAAACCTACCCAGATTAGTAAAAAAAATCAAAAAGAAATGTTTCTGTCATATTCACGTTGCTAAAACTCCTCAAAATAGCAATTGCACTCAATGCGCAAAATTTTCTCAAAACGGGCCATATTTTGGGACCCAATATCTCCGAAATTAATAAAAGTTTTAGAAAAAAAAAATACCTGTGGCCTACTTTCATTGTCTTTTACAAAATATCTAAAAATGAGTACAATTTGAAGACATCACTTCCAGAAATCTCGTGTCTTTTTATTAATTGTACTACTTTTTTCATTTAGAGATCGATTCTGAATAAAGCTGAAGTTGCACAGTCAACTAATATTCCACCTTCACCTCTAAAACAAGTTGAATTTCCAACATTGGAGGATTCGCCATTGTCTACAAATTTCAGTCAACTCGTGTCTATTACAAGCAAAGCACCTTCAGTAAAAGAGACGCGCAACACTCATAATAAGGAACTTATCAATTTTAACGGAACTGCGAAAACAGTGCATGTTAGACTTAGAAAAAAAAACATATCCACGCGTGACTTTGGACAGTCGCCATAAGATGTTTCTGATAGTCTGTTAGTTGAAACGTTTTGGATTGGTTGGTTTGTTTAACGCTTTTAGCACATGATGGTTGTTATGCTAGTTATTACATGAATGTAGAGTTAGTAAACTTCGTTAAAGGATTTGCCTATTCTTAACTTTAATTTATTGAAGAACTAACTTTGTATACAATATTTTGATTTTTCTTTTGTAAGTATTCTCTACATGCTAAACCAATCAAAGAAGCCGTAAATTACTGTTAATAACCAATCAAAGCAGCCGTAAATAACTGTTACTAACCAATGGAGAAGCCGTAAATAAGTGTTAATAACCAAACGAAGGAAATTTTAAAAAAACGTCTAATTTATCTTTACATCATCTTCGCAAAAATACCGTCCAACAGCAACATAAGTTTGTGGTTTTATACAAAATTGAATGCTTATAAATTAAAATATAATAACCCTGGAAATGAGGTTGGATGCACTTTTCCTTTTTAAAGCAATCGTTCATTTTTTCGTTTGTATAGGTCACAGATGCTATCTGTTGAAATTTCTTGAATGAAAAATTGTTTTAAAAAGGGATTATGTAACCTCAATGACCTTTCTCGCAGTTCTTGTAATTCTTGTGAGAAATAAAATTTTAATTTACTGTTTGTGTGTTTAATCTGAAATTTAACTAAGTTTGTAATAAAATCTCTTTTTGCTGATATCTTTCGCTTCATTGTGAACAATACTTTTTCATACAATTATTATTTCATACTATTATGAATACTATTTCAAATCGGTAGTAAAAGATCTTAAAAAAATTTTTTTTTTAAAAAAAACCTGAAAATTTTTCGATGTTGAAGATTTCAGGTTTTTGTCTGTGTCTACATGAACTTTAAAATATGACATTATGGACGCATTGATATAAGAAATTAAAGTCTGAAAAAAAAAATCTGAAAAAAACATCACTGTTTATTACAAAAAACGTGTAAAGTAAAACGAGGCTGAACACTTTATTTTCAAGAAAAAAGGAAATGGTTAACATTATATAGGCAGTTCTATGTCTTTATTATGTTTTTTCAAATTAAGTAAATCCATTTTTTTAATATATAGTTAAGTTATTTTTAAGTTAAGTTAGTCATTATAATATATAAGTCTCGCAACATAATTATTTCCCAAATTACATATAATAGGTAAAATTTATACATAGAAAAGATCATTGCATATAAACGAAGCAAAATTTGAAATTCAACTGCAGCATCGCTTAAAGTTGCTCAATACCTCCGTCATCCACGAAGTTTAGTCTTATCTATAAAATAAAACTGGATTTCGTGGTTCTCCCTTCTCTTCCGCATCCTCTTTAAGATTCTTGGCAAAAATGTTTTAAACGCTATTTTTGTTGAGTTTACGTTTCGTAATTTCACAAATTTGTAAATTCTTGTAATATATTTTCATAGTAGGTACTATTTATCAATATTATCATAAAAAAAAAGTTTCACGACTAATAATTTTGGAAAAAAAATCTGTTGTTATCAAACTTGATTTTTAGTTGTAGTTTCTTCACTTTTAAATCTACTCTGTCTTTTTGAAGATCCATTTTTGTTAAGTTTTGTGAAATTTATTCAAACCATGCAGTAGGCTTTTCTTCAATGTTATCTACTTTGCACTCTTCAATGATATTGTTAAAATGAGTTTTGGCTTCACATTTTGGTCGTTCTTTACATTTTAAATTGGGTTCCAAGTTGACTTAATTAAAGTTTGTAAAGTTTAGAAGATTAAAAATTTTAACTTTTTAATAGTATTTCAAAATATGACACCTTACAAATCCGAAAGGGGGCCCCTCCATCCTTTCAATTACCCGATAGATGCACATTGCAATAGTTGAATTACTATAGAATTTCAAGGTTAACTTTAAATGAAAGAAAACAAAATAGTTGTACTTAGCTGTGTTTCGATTTTATTGTATATTGTTAAAGTTTTTAATTTAAATATAGATTTTTTAAAGAAACCAGCTGATAAATCATAAATCTGGCTCCGTCATTGGGCTCACTTTTTTTTTTTCTTAGATTGAGAAAGTATCGTGGCACACGTTTTTTTTTTTTTTGTTTTTATTTTTTTGGTAAGAAACCAAGCAAATGGGCTAGTAGTAGAAAGTTTTTTATTTTGAGGGTACTTTCTTACAACTCTAGTGTTTTTTAAATTTTTAAAATTTCTTAAGAGTTTCTTAAGTTTCGGATTATCAAAAGAGAAAAAATGTAAGTAAAATGCAATTTGAAAACACGTTAACAAGTAAGATAAAATATTTTACAGTTAATCAACTAATTTTATTTGAATTCCACCAAAATATCATTCAATGTAATCCTCAGGTTTGTCCTTGAACAGAACACAAATTAGGGAATATTCCTCGAACTCTTTACAAAATAAGTTTCTTATCGAAAAATAAATTAGTACTAATAGTTTTTTAAGATTCTGGGGCTTCTAGTACTAATTTCTTACAGACACCTTTCTTTTCCAAAAACAAAAAAAAAAAAAAAAAAAACGTGTAATAGAGAAAAAAAAGTTAACAGCGATAAAAATATAAACGTGTTTTATTTAAATAATATTCTACTAAAAGTTTAATTTATCTAAAAATATTACAGAGGGGGGTTAATTTTTGTTGTAAAAATAGTTTAGTGACTTTTAACATCATCTATACAAAATAATACTTAAGCTAAAAACTTATAAAATTCTAAGTGCTTTATAATTATACACGTTAACAAAAAAATTCGGTTGGAAAAATTACGCAGTAATAATAATGACAAACTTGTAATAATCAGGTTACGACCACAAACTTGTAATTATCAAGACCACAAACTTAAAGTAATCAAGGGTAACTAAGGTAAAATTTAGGTAAAAAAAAAAAAAAAAAAAAAAAAAGAAAAATTAGAGTTGAAAATTTTTCTTGGATGAAAATTTCTTTTTTCCAAAATAATTAAAAAAATTAAAACGAAAAATTACCTTAACAAAATATCATTTATACTATTATGTTATGAAACTTTCTCTGATGTTATTACATTCAAAATTCAATCATTAATGCGAATTCGTTGTATGACTTACAAATCGTATATGACCACTGTTTCACGCATCAATAGTATAATTGCGGTTAAAATACCCAGCGGAGGACGTTTATTGGTTTAGTATGCAGGTAAATCATTTAGAAGAAATCTTGTCTGTACGTTCTTGTCCCAAATGTTGAATTAGTCAAGCAATGGGGATCAAGCGGATACTGTGAAGATGGATTCTCTTGCAAGTAATCCATATGGTTTTGGTATGAACGACTGTCTTTAGCACGAGTATTTGAGTAGCGAGAAGTTTGGGGAGCATCACTGGGCTCATTGTGTGTTTGAAGAATTGGGTATTGAGTTTCTGGATGCTGTTGATACGGATGCATGCTATGTGAGGAAAAAGGTGATGTGTTTAGATTAGAGTTACCTTGTGGGAGTGAGGTTATTCTATTATCGTATGGAAATTGATTAATTGAATGATATTGCTCGGGTTTCAAAGCTGGCGTGTTAGCGTAGCCCTGCCATAATGAGTTAGCATGTGGATCGTTTACAGGTACTCTAGTCATATCCTCACGCATACGAATATCAGGCTCACGCATGTATGGAATACCAATTGTTTGTGTATAAGCTAAATTTCGATCGTCTATCCATGAAACAGCACGAGATTTTTTTCTGTTTGCTCTTCTTTTTCTGTAATCACCTTTTGAAAAAGCCTCAAAATATGCAGGGTGAACAGTCCAATTGCAACTGCGTCCATTTTCAGGACGATGCAATTTTAAAAAACATTCATTTAAAGATAAAGTATGTCTCACACAATTGCGCCAACCTGTTCCTCTTTTTTTCAATATTTCAAACGTATTTGCCATATACTCGTAAATTTCTGATAAAGTCAAACGTTTACACGTAGAAACCATTATTGCTTGAGCAATCATTGCCGTATAAGAGAGATTGTTGTCCTTATCCTCTATTAACTCATCTTGCGATTTGAACTTAAAACTCTGCTCTGGAAGATATGACCCTGGTTTTGTGAGATGATTCATTATAAGTGTTTAAATTGCTTTTATTTATTTTATAAAAATGTTCTGTATTAGATTTGTCATTATTCAATATCTAAGACAGTATGATTGCCTTTTCATTAAAACTTCAACTTTTTTCTTGCACGGCCCGACACGCTCGGTGACAGCAATTATTATACTCAATTGTGCTTCTTAGCTAACTCGTGTCATTTGAGCATACGCAATTCGTATTGGTTTTGTTCGCTCTGCTGCGCTAACTAAAGTGCGTTAATATTGAGAAGACCAGTTTCACGCTATCTTGAACTAAAAGAAAGTAATATAGTGAATCAAGTGCGTTCCTCTTTTTAAACTCTTTTTGATGGATTAATTAAAGTGGTTCATTTTTTGATGTTAAAAATGATAAGGTTGAAATGCTTTTTAGCTGAACTTGTCTATAGAAATGTAGATTTGGTAGGAGAGTTTATTTTGAGGTTGCTTTTTTATTTTTAATGGTGATTTTAAAAGGTCTTATAATGATTCGAATTCGTATGTTATACTTTGAACACGACAATGTTATACTTTGAACACGACAATGTTGCGTACAACAATGTTGCGTAATTGTTGCAAGAAAAAAGAAGTCCTATCAGAATTTTAAATTTTCAAGTAGGTGATTGAATAAGGTTCTCTCGATCAACATAAAAGTATATACAAAACTTTCTTTTAAACAAATCATCATTAAAAACTTAGGTCACTTTTTATTGAATTTTTCAATAAAAAATCAATGCGAGAGTGAAAAAAAGATTCGAGAAACCAATCTTTGTGTGTCTAGACATAATCTTTGTGTGTCTGAATATAATCTTTGTGTGTCTGGACATAATCTATTGGTTAGTATCAACTTCTGATTTCCTGGCGAAAAATCTACGCGCAGAATCATTTCTGTAATTATGAGAGGTTCATGAGCTTGAGCTCGCCAATACTATGACGCACAAAATGGAAAAGTTTTGCATTGAAATGTATTCTAGCAATTGCTATATATTATCGTAAATATACAATATCTAAAAAAAAATTTTTTTTTTTGGAACTATTTACAGATTTTATGCATTTTTTGCTCTTTTTTTATTTTCCCCGAGAGACTGGATGAATTGAATAGTTGCTTGATAAATCCTTTTTTTGCTTTCTCCATCTGGCTCTGCGATTTTTAAACCACACCTGTAAATCAAAAGATAAAAATTGAAGTAGAACCAAAATAAAAGCGCAATTCAAGAAATTAAATGAGAGAAAAATATGAAGAAATGTCTTTATTCCCTTAAAAGTTTTTTCTTGTTTGAGATTTTCGAGATAAAACCGATTTAAAAAGCCCTTAACATTAATTCGATTAACTTCTTTAAAAGAAATTTACTACTAATACCACTGAATATCATTGTTATCATGTTATTATCACTGAATATCTGTTATTCGCAATGTTTTAAATCATTGAACTGATATTTTTCTCTGAATTTGAAATGGACGAAAAGAGGAACGCCGAATTAAATAAAAACAATTTTTTGTTAAAGCTTATTACGTCATAACTACTATTAGAAAAAAAGTAGTGGATTAGAATTTTCTTTCGTCAAAACTTGAAATTTTTTCCCGAAACATGAATTTTTGAAGAAAAATTTTGAAAACTTTTAAAAATATTATCAGCAAAAGCCTCACCTCGACCTTCTCTTCTGTCAAATTTATCAATCCTGCTATTTCTTCTCTCACAAGAACATCAGGGTAATGAGTTCTGTTAAACAGACTCTCCAACAGGTGTAACTGGTCATCAGAAAAAATTGTTCTGTGTCTTCTTTTAAAAAGATGTGCAGCGCTATACGAGTTATTTTTGGATGATCTATACATGTTTAAAATAAATTGAGGGGCGGCACGATAAAGAAAAGGAGGCTCGTGGTACTCTAAAATTGCCAGAAAAACAAACAAAAAGTAAAACGAAAAAAAAAAAACAAAAACAAAAAAAAACAAAAAAGAAACATCAACAACAAAAAAAAACATTTTAGTTGCGTTTAAAAATGGTTTCTCTTGTTTATTTGATAATTTTGCATATATATATATACATATATATATATTGCTTACCTTGTTGGCGTGGCTCTGAACAAATTTCCGTATGCAATTTAATTGGGCGAGAGTTTAACTGTCTGTGACACAAGAGACACGAACATGAAATGCAAATATGTTCAGCTAATGAAATATTTTCTTGAGATTTTGTTATATATTCAGATCTGAAATTTTGTGGAATATTCCGAATCTCTAACTTCAATTCTTTCTGCCGGGAGCTTTTTAAGCTGTACTTTTTTGCATTACATTCTTCTTTTAGTATATTTTCCATAAGAAAAGAAGTCATTCCAAGCTGTATAACAGTTTTACTTTACATCGACCAAGTAAACCTCACTGATCGACTTGATTAGGCATTAGCTTATTGATTTAGATTGCTCACGTGTTATCTGTTTACAAATCGGCGTCATTAACCTTTGCACACAACTCAACATTTGCATATTGGCGAGAAAAAATATCTTGTAAATCAGTTGATTGGGTCCAACGCTTTGCGGTCTTTGAAACTTTTTTTTTTTTACCTAAAGGTCTATATTTTCCAATCCAACATTTTCCGCTGATATCAAATATTCTGTTTATCTTAATTTCCGTGTATTTTTTGTTCTTTTAAAGCTTTTTAAAATTTTTTTAAATTTGATATCAGGAGTAGCGAGTTTTTGTATACAGTTTACAAAATGTTGAACTTTTAGCTTCTTCCAAAGTTTTTTTCTTCTACATCAACAATTTGAAGTTCTAGAAAGTTTTCTGAATAAAATTCATAAAAAAAATTTTTTCTTTCTTAGTGAGATAACAACTGGAAAATCTTTTTTTTTAAGGGGGAATAATAGGGGTTGGTATGTGCAAGCATTGGGTGAGGGAGAGTAGAGGAGACCTTATTTGATAAACTGACATCTTACTTTATATAATTTCAATTTATTTGTTAAGCGACGTTGAATCTACTAAAATTAAATCATCAAAACCCTCAAACCGACGATTTAAAAGTGTCATTTACAGATTCTAATCGGCAAATATTTGTCTAACCGATATGCAAATCATTTTATTATTATTACCGGTTTTATGCAAAGTTACCAATTAACTGGTTGTTTGTCTTACAGATACAAACAACTGTATTGAAAAAACAAGAAAATGTTTCTGGCTGATTAAAAATGTTTTTTAATCTTTGCCGCAAAATTCTTTTTTTCTTTTTTTTTTTTTTTTGACTCTTATTTACATGGGTTGCTTGTGAACTCCCTGCGACCTCACACTTTCGATTACTTTTTAACTACCCAAATAAGTCCGAAAAGTAACTTAATAGTAACAAATTGTTTGAATACGGGAGTATACTGCAGACATTAGTTGTTTTCATTCGCGATAGTTGTACACAAAATTCTTGGTAATGTTTTCCTTCCCCCCCTTTTTGGTGGATTTTTATGGCGAATCATTCTGATATGATATCATGTTGATAAAACGTGTGCTAAAAACTTAAATCATAACTACCGCTACATTTTTAACATTTTCAAAAAATATATTTTTAGGATAAGATTGTTTTAAGACAGGTCATTGAAACTTTTGACTTTAATTTAATATTTACTTCACAAACTTTTAAAAGCAAGAACTCATTCATATATATTATACAGTAGGCATAACGCAGTTGTTCCAATAATAATGTAGTAAAAAAGGATGCATTTTTATTATTATTATTATTATTATTATTATTATTATTATTATTATTATTATTATTATTATTATTATTATTATTATTATTATTATTATTATTATTATTATTATTATTATTATTATTAATATTATTATTATTATTATTATTATTATTATTATTATTATTATTATTATTATTATTATTATTATTATTATTATTATTATTATTATTATTATTATTATTAATGTTATAACTATTAATGTTATAATTATTATTATTATTGGTAATATAGTAGTAGCAGTAGTAAAATATGTACGTATGTATGTATGTATGTATGTATGTATGTATGTATGTATGTATGTATGTATGTATGTATGTATGTATGTATGTATGTATGTATGTATGTATGTATGTATGTATGTATGTATGTATGTATGTATGTATGTATGTATGTATGTATGTATGTATGTATGTATGTATGTATGTATGTATGTATGTATGTATGTATGTATGTATGTATGTATGTATGTATGTATGTATGTATGTATGTATGTATGTATGTATGTATGTATGTATGTATGTATGTATGTATGTATGTATGTATGTATGTATGTATGTATGTATGTATGTATGTATGTATGTATGTATGTATGTATGTATGTATGTATGTATGTATGTATGTATGTATGTATGTATGTATGTATGTATGTATGTATGTATGTATGTATGTATGTATGTATGTATGTATGTATGTATGTATGTATGTATGTATGTATGTATGTATGTATGTATGTATGTATGTATGTATGTATGTACGAAATATTTGCCGAATCTCCTGTGACAAATTGGGAAAGAAAAAAATTTGCTTTTGAATCTGCATTTGGAAATCATTTCGTTCAATCTGCTCAGTAAATTTCCTTTCTTGAACATTATGATCTCGTATTTTTCAATAAAACAGAACTTGCAACTTCTTGTGGTCGGGTTTTTGGATTTATTGCGCTTTATAATTTTCAACTTAATTATAATTCGTTTCTTATTTTCCATACCTCTTTTGATAGCTCAGTATTATTCTTACATTTTTTCTATTTAAAAATTGTGTGTTTTACGACGATGGTCTCAATGTGGTCACGACAATTACATTTGGCGTACGATGTTTTTGTAAAACTGATGCAAGTGACACTTTTTTTTATCAATGCAGTTATAAATTTATTCGCTGGCATGATTTCAGGATGATTACTCGATTAAATCGACTTTTAGACGATTAATAAAAAACCCATAGTCGATTAAATCGACTATTCGATTTTTCAAAGTCGACAAATTTTGACTTTCGACAAGTCGACTTTTACTCGATTTAATCGAAGCCGATAAAAACCAATGATATATTATATATACTAGATGTCTAACTTGCGGGATTTTATTAGACGAAAAGTGAAGCCGCTTTTTTGTTTAGAAATTGAATCCGCCATTTGTAATAAGGGCAAAAGCTATATCCGACGTGCGAAAAAACAGAATTTTTAACTATAATAAAGTGTCTGCGCATTATGAAAAAAAAATTACGAAATGGTTCCATAAATTAATCCCAGCTATTAGATTCTTTTAAAATAACTAATGTTACTCAGAAAAGTAATAACTGATTATTTATATTGTGCTTGATTTTTTTTTTTAGAAAAGTATCATTTTTGCATACATGTAATGATTTAATGACTTCCACATATTACATATATAAAAAATAATGTCACCATTACAACCCTCGTCATCAAATTAGTTTATACACCAAAAACAAACGTAATAGCAACTCAATGAAAAATATTATGGATTTTGTCCACTTAAATTTAAATCTAGCCCACTATGAGCGTATAAGTCACGTGAAAATATACAATACTGCCATTATGGTAATGTAAACGCTACATAACATCTACCTCAATACATGAAAAATGTAAGTTAAAACGTGAAGAACCCGCTTAGAAATAAGAATATTGAATGTTGAACCAAAATATCAACATCAGAGTTTGCAAACAAAGTTTAAAGTAATTTTATGTTTTTCGAGTTTTATGAATCGAAGTTTGAAGAATTTAACCCTTTAGCGCCCGTGTAGCAGATCTGCTACATAACTTCAGAAACCTTTTATGGCCATCCTGTCAACACAGTGATCTCAAAAACACCTTTTGTAGCATATTTACAACATATTTTTGTTGATCTGATTTAGCTAGGTTAATATAATTAGATAATCAAGACTTAAAAACACATCAAAATTGTCTTTTTAAAAATCGGATGATTGCTGTCAGACAAGGTATTTTCAAAGAGAGTTTTTTCCTGTTTTTTTTACGAATATTAAAGCTTATTTGTTTATTTTATTTTAAATTAATAACACATGTAAGTTTTAGAAGTATTTAAGAGAGTTTCCTCTTTTTGAAACTATCACAAAATGCTATCTGAATTTATATGTATCACATATGCTACAATGACAAAATTGGGTTTGCTAGTGAAATTTTAAAATTTTATTTTTTAATTCATAATCTAGGCCCTAAAACAATTGCTTTTTGAAGTTTTTGGAGTTTTTTGAAAATTTTAAGCCCTGGTGGGCGCTAAAGGGTTAAACTGATTTTTCGAGAACGTAATTTCGTAAATCCGATCTGCAGATATTTATGGTCTTTATGGTCTTTAAAAAGAAACTTGGATATAAAAAGCTTGATTTATCAAGGATGTACTAAAGAAATTTTATATAAAAATAGTTCAATAATAAACTTTATATAAACACTTTATCTAATGTAAAAAAAAAAAAAAAAAAAAAAAAAAAAAAAAAGAAACCTGGTGTCAACACCACGTTCGTTACTTTTGGCGCTTTTGAAACGGTTTAAAATTTTTTTTGATAAGTTGTTTATAACGCAATAAAGACGAGCAATCAGTTACAGCATACTATATAATTGCCTCTCTTTAACTAAGCTTTTCTGAAACTTTTGTTCATTGCAAATAGCATTCTCCAATTTCCCAGAAAATTTTAAAGAGACTCCAAGACTGAGTTCTCAATCAACAAAAATGGCAACACCGAGTTCGACCAAAGATACAATCAATCGACCAAAGATACCAACACCGATTTCTCAATCGACCAAAGAGAGATTTAATGCCGTCAATTCCTCTTCGTCATCAACAACTTTATACCCCAACAAGTTCATCACTTCATAGCATTCAGTTTCAATAGCTCTAACTGTTTGGTACTGCAATTGAGTTCGCCAGCTATGAACGGATTGGGTGAGATTCTTTGCGTTAAACTCTTCGACAGAACCAGATGTAGATGAGCCAAACTGTGTCGGTCTCTGTGTAGCGCCTCCGTCTGCGAGTTTGTCGAGCCACATCCGAACTTGTGATACGATTGGAACGCCTGCAAATTTGTACACCAACTCTGCTATCTGATGAGGATTGGTACCAAGATCTTCATATCGAAGCAATGTATATTTTCCTTGAAGCCAAGGCGGTGCCGTTATTGCATATTTTATATTACGCAACATTTGTGAACAGAGTTTTGTCGAATATTCTTTCAGGTTCGCTGAAGAATTCGAAGCACTAAAGTTTCTTTGAAAATGAGTAAAAACAATTGCACGTGGATCACGAACCAAATGCACTACTTTTAACAAATAGTCAGACCCATCTTTGTCCATTAAGTATGATAGTTTATGCACGTCTGTAAATTGTACCGTTTTTAAAACCGTATGTTGATGTAATTTGCAAATTGCGGAAGTAGTCTTTGGTTTTAACGGAGTACACATACGAATACTATAAAATGATCTCGAATTCGCTTCCGGACATAATGGCGGTGTTGATAATGCTCGGCTAGCGAGCCTACTTTTCAAAGAACTATATTGAAAAGACATATAATTTGTATAATACGACAACTCGTCGAATTTACATTGAAATATTCCATCAATTTGATTTGTTACCATCGAATCATAAACATCAGGAGGTCGATTATCTTTGTAATAATCAAGAGCCTTTAACGGCTCATGTAAGTAAAATATCTGAGGGTTCTGGTTAAATAACTCGCCAAGGAGAGAGCTGCCACAATATTCACTCGACAAAATCAAGATATTTTGCCGCGTTTTGCTACCATGCTGACTCATCCAAGAATTAAACTCTAAAAGCCTATTTAGTCTTTCGTACATGGCCACTTTTTGCCTAAGTTCTTGGACCTCTAGCAGTAAGCTACTATTTACGTTTGATAATGAGTTTTCTCGTTCTTGCAGCTTGCGGACCGATTGACACGATACTTTCTCCGAAGGTTTTTTTACAACTAAATACCCTCCGCCATTTGAGTTTACATTCAAATCAAGCAAATAGAGAATGGTAAAAAATAGCACAATCCACAATAGAACGTCTCTAAACTGTCTCACTGCCAATGCAAAGTTGCCACTTACTTCCATCTCAGAACAGAGCCATTAAAATGCGTACTAACATTTCACTTCTTACAATTACATAACAGAGCTACCGATTTCGGAAAATCTAAAGCACTTTACGTTCTTTTAAGAAGAAGGTCAATGAACACATCGAATATTGTTAGTGTAAGTTTATCGTTAGGTGTAGTTAATGAAATGCGCTGTTATGTTACCTTTCGTTCGACATTTCTTAATTAAATAAATCCGTCTCCGAAAGCATGATATTTAATCTAGTACCGAGAAACAAATCTTTGGCAAATCAGCCGAGCGTTACGAAAACAATTTTCTGTATAATTTCTAACAGTGCGTTTGAGACGAGTTTAATATTTCAAACTACTTTGCTATGCAAAATGAAATTAAAAATAAAAATTTATTTTTAGCATGCATTGAACTTTTCGCAGTAAGAAACTGTTGAAAAGTCGCATAAGCTTCTTTAAGTGATAAATGTTATAAACAATATTTCCTTTTTTTTTTCATGAATAAAGCACGTCATTAGCAGGTTAACCTATCGTCTAGTTTCTCATTTTCTTACGTATACAGTGAGATATATAAAGCACATGTCATTAGCAGGTTAACCTATCGTCCAGTTTCTCATTTTCTTACGTATACAGTGAGATATATAAAGAATTAAATATACATATTAATTATGTAAATTATATATGTATATTTTTCAGTTTTGGCAGGAAAAAAGAGATTTTATTTTGATTATTATTGTTTTTTGCTATCCAGATGGTTGGCAAGAAAAGAAGAATAATGGGATGGCGAGAACAGAAGAATCATGGGATACTTTTTTGGTCTACCTAACGTAAGAAGTCAATTAACAATAACCAAACTTGAAGTCTAAAGTTCAATCAGAAGCTCAAATGAATGAACCAGATTCCATTTTCATTTTCATTTATCACTTGTACAACTGCTGCTCAAGACGACAGTTGTGAAACTCTTTATATCACTGTTTCTAAATGCAGCACCTGCAGAAAATATCCGAAATTTTAGGGCATTCTTTATTCCATTTTTAAATAATGGTAGTCAGTCAAATATACGAAGACTTGAAGATTAGCAAGAAGCAATCAGAAATACGTAGTTCTGACTGTAGTAAAATTATCGCATGAATTACAATAGTTCAAACGCGACAACCTTATTTTCTTCCATCCTACAAGAAGCAGAACAATATGTTCCTATAATGTCATCAAAGCGTTTATACAGCACATAATCCAGACAGTTGGTGGTTTTTCATTGATGGAACCTTTGATAGCCTAGTGTTGTCTAAGAGCATTTTTACTTAACAGTGAAAACAAACATTTTTTAATACCAATAGCTATGCTAATGAAGAGGTTATAAACATTTTTTTATAGAAAAAAATTGAAATTTACTGATCTTTCTGAGGCTAACTAAAAGTATTTTAGATGCTGTTACAGCCGCAAACTTTGCTAGGACTCTAAACTAGCTTTACAAATTACATGCACATTGGGTGAATTTAGGGCAGTAAAACGAGGGAGCACCATTTCCTGAGCATCGAACACAAATCCCTTGATGATCAAGCTTTGCCATCCAAAAAATTTTGTTAGGCCATGAAAAAAGTGACGGATTTTAATACCTTACAGCCACGTTTCTATCTATAAGTGAATTAGGTCATAAATAGCTTGCTGTGTAAATAACATTTTAAAATGGAGCTTCAAGGCAATCAAAAGTCACAGCACTATTAAAGATTGATAGAGCATTTATTAGAGGTATAAAAAAAATTTAGACTGCAATATTTCATTGTAGATACATTACCCTCATTTGCATCAAAATTTTTCCCAGGAGAAAAGTAATAAAAGCAATCGCTTTTTCTAAGATAGTAGCTGTATGAAGAAAAGATACTTAAAAAAATGAGGCCTATCTTTGCTTGCTGACTACTGTTGAGCTAACTCAAATCATTTTGGCTTAAAATACTACACTTATATTGCGCAAAGCACCACATAAAAATGTCAATTCACAAAACAGTAAAGAACTCAAGTTCTGCTATTAATGAACTGGAGTCAATTTGAATCGGCCTTAAAATTTTCAAGGGTTTTATTTCATCTGAAAAAATTCCTTTTTTTCTTGTTTTTAAAAGCAGCTGCTCACCAATCGGTTTAACAGTATTAATTGCTTCGTTATAATTCGTTTAGTAATGATCAGATTTTTGAAGAACATGGAAAAAAATTTTGAGGATGAATAGTTCTGCCTCTTACATTCTCTTCGAATTACGGATGTTAAAATGATAAAAATTTTGCTAGCTGACTTTTTGACAGTTTTATAAAAAACCGTCAGCTGTTATTTTTTGAAATCAAGTTGGAATCATCAATCATTCGTTATTCCTTGTAAAGTTTTAGCTGTTAAGCCTGCTAATTCCTTTCCGTGGAGTTCGGAAATCTTTTCTTATTGCAAAGTTTGTGATAAACTATCTGCAATTGTATGTAGCCTTTTTTCACATTTTTGACACACTTTTTTGCACACCCTTTAAGTATGTTCCATATGATAAAATAACACAAAGTTTAAAAAATTGGTTTATGATGAAAGTTTAGAGGTCACTCAAGACCCATGATTATTTTAAGGATCTCCATATGCTGTTTTGATAATTTTTAACTATGTGTATATATGTGTGTGTGTGTGTGTGTGTGTGTGTGTGTGTGTGTGTGTGTGTGTGTGTGTGTGTGTGTGTGTGTGTGTGTGTGTGTGTGTGTGTGTGTGTGTGTGTGTGTATATATATATTGTTGTTTCGAACTGTATTATTTTAAAATAAAAAGTCTCATGCTTGTATGAGAGTGCTCAATATTATGTAAAAAGTCTCATGCTCGTATGAGAGTGCTCAATATTATAATAACAGTTGAAAATTAAAGAAAACAAAAAGATTAATCATTTCTGTATTTATCATTTTTTCCAGTAAATTTCTGTCTACTTTAAACAAAATTGTTGGTAACATTAGAAAAATTGAAAAACAATTCATAATTTTTTTAAAATATAGTTTTTAGCAATAAAGTTTATAAAGACATAAAAATTAATATCAGTTAACATCAATTGCTGTGAATAAAAAGCATTTTTCTAAATGTTTAGATAGTGTATTTATTATTTTTTCCACCACTGTATATACAAAACGAAAAAATTGCAACTATGTATTTCATGACTGATAATTGCTGCAAGGTATGAAACTTTAAGTACCATACAGAGTTGTAATTTTTTCGTTTTGAAGATTACTACAACTTCTGAACTATTATTTAATACTTTCTTTGGTTTTTTTTTGGTTCTCTCAAATCAACTTAAGTTGATATTCAACTTCCAGACATTTATATTCTGATAAAGCTAAATCTTTTTTTATGAATTTAAAATATTTGCCCATTTAAAATATTTGCCCTTTTTGGAAGCATTTTTAAAAATCTTATTTTCATTGTTCGGATCAAGAAAATACTTTCTAAATTAAGATAAAAAAATTTATACTTTAAAAAAACTTTTTCGTTGCTAATTATTTGTGCTCATCAAATTTCTTTAGATAGCGCAGATGCTCCGAAAATGTGAGATGATCAGAATCTTTTCCTGTCACAGATTTTCTTTCCAAAAAGTGAGCAATTGGATCTCGAGGTGGTATAGTTATAGTGCGGTTCCAGTAAGGTTCTTCAATACCCAAGAGACCACGTATCTTTAAAGCAATATCCTAATAAAGTTTAAAGATTGTATGAACATCTTTACTATTTTTATTACACATACTTTGTAATAATCCAAGTTAAAAATATGAAGTTCTTTAAACCAATCTTTGGCTTTTTTTTGTTATTTTGCAATTTAAATACTACAATAAAAATTGTGGTTTCCAAACTTAACTGACTTTGTTAGTGACTTTATTGGGTTCTTGACTAAATCAGACGAGGACAAAATGGTAATGGATAAAATTCTCTTTCTGACATATATATTTAAAAATGTTTTTGTTTTTTAAATTTATTTTTGGTTTTATTGTTGTAATGTTATCGTAATGTTGTTTATTAAAAATTTTGTTAACTTAAACTAATATTTATTTTTCGCGCAAAAAAAATTCTATTCTTTGCACGAAAAAAAAAAGAAGCCAAGAAAAAGAATTTTGCTTAAAACACAAATCGTTCAACGTTTAAATCAGTCTTCTAATATTAAAATTAAAATAAAGCAACTCAAACCTTTATATGTAAGAAATTCGTTACACCGATACGAGGCAATATTGAAGCATCAACGATAATTAATTTTCGACCATTTATACCATTGCAGATAAAGCATTCTTCGTACTGCGGATATTGAAGAACTTCTCGAACCCATAGCCCAACATCCTCAACGTTCCAACTAAGAGCCAACGACACTCCGTTCTCATCGAACGCAGGTTCGCAGTAAACAGATCTCATGAGCGCCTGGATATTCTATTAACACAGTTCAATCTTGTCTTCAAGCAACTTGACGTCATTTTAAAAAAAGAGAATTATGAGTATTGACGGTAGAAAGCAAGGAAAGTCCCTTAACGCTGTTCACCACGACGAAATTTGGTAATAAAATATAAATTTATCTGTTAAAAAAAGAAATTTTTTTAGATGAATATTTATATATTTTTTGCATATTGTTTCACTTTGAAATAAATGGTTAAACTAAAGAAACCTGTACAAGTATTGCTACAAAAAAAAAACCTGTCACTTAGGATCTATGATTAAGTGAAATTGTCTTAAAAGTAGTTACAGAGTAGCAACTGGTAAAAAACAAAGAACCAAACCAACGGCGACACAATTATCCAAGCTTCATTAATTGAACATGTCAACAAAGCTATTTTTTTTTGTATAAAATTGAGATTGGAATCTGTTCCGTAGTTTACTTCAAAAATAAGCTTTTTAACATCTGATTTATGTATCGTAGTATTTTTTTTTGAAGATCGAGTTTTCAAATTACTTTTTTGGTCGATCTTTTAATATTACGTAACTTTTTCTTCTCAATATAAAAATTGATGCCAATGAAAATGACCAATTTGCTATAAAACATTTCTCTGGTTAAATATCGATCAGTTAACAACAAAGATGAACAGCAACAACATAAATTGCGGAAATTAAGATTGTAGTATTTTCTTAAAAGAAATGTAATACTGCATAAAGTTTAAGTAACACAAACCATAGAATTTGACGAGGATTTCCTCATTAAAAGCAAAGAAGTTTTATCAAGCAATTAATGAAACAGATCAAAGAATACAACGTAAACAAAAAAGTAATAGAACTTTGCTTTCACATCTGCAATTATCACAAATATTACAGGACCGAATCTGCATTTCCAAATATTCATATGCAATAAACAATTTATTTTTATAACTCTCAGTAGGAAATTTTGAAATTCGTAGTTCGTGTGATGACACAAATTAACAACAGTCCCAAACGAAGAAAGAGAGTTGCGTTTACTTTCAAACAGCTCTAATGAACAGGAATCACACCATT
The DNA here is from genome assembly GCF_058129835.1 of Hydra viridissima. Classification (NCBI taxonomy): domain Eukaryota; kingdom Metazoa; phylum Cnidaria; class Hydrozoa; order Anthoathecata; family Hydridae; genus Hydra; species Hydra viridissima. The sequence continues at coordinate 6,546,893 of NW_028324303.1, forward strand.
ATTAACTTTTTTCATTTTAATCAAAATTTAATTTCTTGAACTTTTTTAGATTTTTCTGTTATCCGATATATATATTGTCGGATGAATTTCTAAGAAAAAATGACCTCATTAAAAAAAAACCGATTCAATTTAAGGTTATGTTTTATTATGGAATGTAGTGTATCCCCCTTAAAATGCTTCTTTTGTTGATGTGCTCAGTTCTTTTAATAAATTTTTGCTTAATGTTTTCTGGTCTATTGATTGCAAGTCAACAAGAAAATAATTTGAAAGGAAAAAAATCACAAATAGGTGCCAAAGTCGGTATTGAAAGAAATTTTTTGTTTTTCGTTTTTAACAAGGTTTGAATTTTTATTACCTTTTTCCTTGTTTCAGGAAAGATCATATCAATCGCGAAATCACGGCGCAAAAACATTGGCCACAAAAATGGGGATACCTGTCGGATATAGATAAAGAGGTCAGCTTTTATTTGTTAGTCGATAAAGGAATAATTTTGTTAAAGTATTTAAGCAAATATTAACCATAAATAGATAGTGTAATCCAACAGTTTATGTGCTTTGATTTTATAAAATTCACTCTTCATTAACAATGTGGAGGGTTCTGACTTATTTAGATTTATTTGATGATACTTCATGATGATTTTCATCATCAGACAAATCAGAGAATTCTCATGCATCCTCTTTTTTTTCTTCTTGCCAATTTGACAAGAAATTTCTTTCCGAACCGTCTGCATTCTGAAAAACACATTTCGAAAAAATAGCTTAACCAAGAAGACTGTTGGAAAATGTTTGTTTTTTAAAAACTAACAGAACTGTTGTTGCAGTTACTACAGTAATATTGTTGCTGCAGTTGCTAAAGTAATTTTTACTTAAAAGCAATCTAGGACAGCAGTTAGAAAACCCAACGCGGTTTAAAATTTTATGCGCAAGGAGGCAGTTTAATAAGAAAATGAAAAACTTTAAGCTTGTTGTAAAATAGCAATTTACTCAACAAAGTACGTGCTTAACTCGTTTAAAAAAATGTCGCTTAACTGCGTTGTTGCATAACATTCTCCAAATATATAAAACTATATATAAATCTATATATAAATGTACCATTTAAAATGAAAGTCCAATAATGTGAAATAAAATACCAGTCACGTGGTCTGCAAAGAACTCAATTTTAAATACTTGTTATTATAAATTCTCTTTTTATTCGGGATATTTGACGAATTCTTGATTTATAAAACATCTCTAGATTCAAAAAGTGGAAAAAGTAATGACAATAAAAGATCAAGTTCAACTCAACGACAGGGAAAAAACGTTCCCGAAAACAAATTCGCGAATGATTGGCTGGAAATCAGCAACAAATAAATCAAATCCCTACGGTATATCGGAGGTTAGGGCCAGAGGAAAGTGCGATATATTACGAACATTTGATTGGCCGCCAGAAAGTCAGTAGAGTTATTGTGTGATCACTATCCGACAAAAAAATTTAAGAAAAACTTTATTTCAAAAAAAGATTTTTTCCTACGAAAAAAAAATTTACTCTTATTTTTCAAGTTGCATTTTAAAATGTTTTTGTGTGGAAAGTTTTTGCGGGAGTAAAGAAAACGTAGACTTTCGTCATTTTTTGTTTTATTTTTAAACTGAAATGCTGACGTGATATTTTTAATATCTTATTTGAAAAACAATAATTTTTAAATTGTACAATTTAAAAATTATTGTTTTTCAAACAAGATATTTAAATTGTACAAGTTAACAGTTTGACAATTAAATTAAAAAATATCATTTTAAATTACAATTAAACAAATGAATTGAAAAAATTAAGGAATATACAAAAAAAGAATAGAAACTGCAAGATTATAACTTTCATCTGTCACTTGAAACAGTATTTGAATTTGCAAATGATAAAAGAAATAATTATTTGACAAGAATTCACATCGGGAAATCGATAATTTGGAATAATGTCTCAAACTTTTGCCTCGATTTTTAGAAATTATATTTAATATAAAGTAAATTAAATTTTTATAGGGGTAATTCCACGTCAATATAGCCAAAATATACCTTGCTCAAATCTTGAATAAAATTCCAGAAGCCATTTTATCCTTATGGCAGAAAAAAAGAAAAAAGCGACAAGTTATATTCTCATAAACCAGCAAATGCAAAAACCTCATGTTCAAGGGAACCTTAACGAGTTGTATTGATTTTAAAGCTTATATGCAACGTAAATAACAATGAGTGCATGATTTGTGTGAGGCTATTGATAAGTTTACGTCACACAACATTGCCAAGTTTCAAACAAAGAATTTTAAAAAAATGAAAGAAAAATTAAAAAAAGATTCTGAAACACCGTTACTTGATTTGCAGAAAACTTTGTATTTGTTGCTCCAAATGAAACTCAGATTTAGCATTGAAGGAAAACTAAATGCACCTTGCATCCAATAGCATTTTATTCTATAAAATTCGTCAATCGGAACAAAAATTGTTTAGCTCTATTTGAGATGACCGTGAAACTTGTTTGTGAATAAAGTTCAAGTTCAGATTGTTAATTATCTAAAGACTTTTATCCGACAATAAGTAAAATAAATTATTTATGAGGTATTCCATGAGAAAGTGGGACGAATATTCTAGTCATGTAACCCACATCTCAGATTTTCTTCGTACTTTGTCAAAACGATCACCAAAATCACAAAGGCGGCTATCTTGGTTTTCGTGTTGTTTTTGTTTTACATGTTATTGTAAAACCATACATCTGATCAAGCAGAAATTTTTCACCTTAATAGTTTTGAAGAAGAGGAATGAGAATACAATCTTTATTTTACATAAAAGCAATAGGAACAAAGTAAAAATAAGAATCGTATTTCACCTACAGTCTATCTGGGAAAATTTATTAGACCAAGACAGGTGGCCTGGGAACCAAGGTACATTTTAATTTAGTCAACTTTTTTTACTCTTTTTTAAAATACATATCTTAAAGAATTTTTTTTTAAAAAGATAAGAGGTAGGATTTTTGAGTTTTTTTTATAAACAATCAAACAGATTTGAGTTATAAAATACCTTTAGGTGTTAGAAAATACTACTTTAGAAATTCTTGAATTTTATCCATTATCAATAATGTACTACTACTATGGCTGAATTTTTTGAAAGAATGGACCTTAGGCAAATCTTCTGTGTTTATTTGGTATGTGTGGCCTGTTGTTAAAAATTACTGTGTTTTTAGCATAGTTAGGATATGAGGTTTAGGAACCCAACAACAATCATCTCGCTAGGCCAATTAAAAAAAGTGTTGGGTAAATGAGGATGCATGAATTTTACAAGAACCTCTTCATTGTTTTCATGAACTTCTAATACCAAGCCGACCCACTTAAGCATATCTTATTTGCAGATATAATTTTTTCCGGCTCTAATTTCTTGGAGATATTGCATTGAGCCTGTAAGGTTGGATGTTAAATTGAATTCCTCCTGCTCAAAGACTCTTTTGACATTTATGCTTGTTGCATCCTGTGGAATAAATTGATGGAAACTTCTTGTACCAGGTAAAGTCTTTGTATTATTGAATCGGGGACCCAAAGATTTACGGGCTGAAAAAATATCTTCTGCTATAAAAACACGAAGTCAATCCCAGATATGTTGTCTTTAGAAAAATCAAACATTTCTTCAGCATTCTGAATTTGTAAGTTAGTTGGTAGTTGAAGACTAGCATTGGAAACAAGTCTTTCAACCGTCTCACCAATGCCATCACATGGTAACTTTCAATGTCATGTCGCATAGAAATTCCATTCAAATTGCAACCCAAAATCTTTAGCATGATAACGTAAATTAAAGAAATGCTTACAATTTTTGTACTGACCACCACAACCATCAGAAAAAACTGGATTTTTATTGTATTGAGAAACATTTCTTGTAAAAATATGACAGTTCTTTTCATAACACAATAAACAAATCCGACATCTTGAGCTTAGTAATCAGATATAAAATATAAAGACGTTGGTCAACTTTCACAGGATGGAGGGTTCTGACTTAAAGTTTTCTGAAAAATTAATCAAAGCAATAACTTCATTTGGGGTATCAATGACTTTATTTAAGTATTAACCTTGTGCTTTGCCAATATAAGAGTGGGATGTTATGGTATCAAGCTACTCACAAAGTCTTTCTGTAAATTCACCTACTGTAGATGCGTAACTTAAAAGCTCTGCTCTATCTGTTGTAGTAGACTGTTTATACTCAATTATTTTATTTTCACAAACTTCGACATTCTCTTCACGTTGTCTTTCATTTTGTTATAACTTTGAGGTTACATAATTGATAACACTCTGAATTCCAGGACAACTATTGCATCGATGGACCATGCATTCCCTTAACTCTCCTACAAACAATGATCTCAATAAACTCATGGTAACTTTTCTCCAGTTTAACTGCACTAAGCAGAAGCTTTAGATTCGGGTGTATCGTCCAGACACATAAAGCATGGGTTCCTTTTTACCCAGCATAGATACACTATTTTGGCTTCAATTTAGCAAATTTGGAAAATCCTATTTTGGGCTGAGGCTTTTGCACTTTAAATTCAGCATATAATTCTTTAATATTGCAAAGAATCGTTTTGATACATTTTTATTTTTGGATACACTTAGAAAATTCTTTTTACCTGGTAATTGCCGATGTGAGTTATTTTTAATAATACTAGCTTTCTTTGATAGTACAAGTATACCCTTTTCAGCTTTAAGTTTTCTTGCTTTAGTTATGGTTGACGTTGATGTATTAAATACTTCAGCTACTTTATTTAAAGGTCTTGAATTGGAGATCAAAGTCAAAACCTGAATCATTTCCCTTCTGTTTGCAGTTTTTAGTTTTTCTTGCATTGAAAATATTAACTTATCACCATACGAAAAAATCCCTCAAAATAGGTGATTTTGAAACAACGATATCTTAAAAACCCATTTGATTACATTGCTGGAATTTTACAAAGTAATCTATGTGATGTTAATGATCAGATTTTCTTCATACAAAATATGAAGAAAATCTGAGAAGGTGGGTTACATGTCCCAATTTCTCATAGAATACCTTATATCAGATATCTGTGTTAAATGATGTAAAAATCACAAAAGTTTTATAAATCTTTGTTACCATAAAATTGACTTCTTCATTGATCTATAACACAATGTAACAAAAAAAAAAAAATTTCTGTTTATCAAAGTTTTTTGATGTTTCTTAATTAATTTGAGTATGCTGAGTCTAAATATGACATTGGATTTTTTATTGCATCAATCGTTTGGTCGTAAAAAAAAAAAAAATCAATTAAACATATAATTAATATAAATCGTTTTGCAATCATGTTACATTATATTGTATTGTAACAGTCTCTCACAATCTCAAAAAACACTAAAAGTGAACAGTAGAACGAGGTTTTCTTTTATGAAGTTTCTCGTCATCGCGTATCAAACACCAGATGTAGTCACCCATCATAGCTGCATCCCATCTGCCCTGGTATCTTTTCTCCATTGCAAGAATATCCTGATGGAAACGTTCCCCGTGCTCTTCACTCACATCACCCAAATTTGGTCTGAAAAATTCCAAGTGTGAATGCAGGTAATGCAGCTTTATTGACATTCTGCATTTCATATCTGCGTACCGTACAATTAAGTTTTCCACTATCTCTTTGTAGTTATCACTCTTATTGTTGCCTAAAAAGCTATGAACAACATGTCTAAATGCAGTCCATGCTTCTTTTTCAACAGCAGACATTTTGTCCTCAAGCTCCTTACATGCCAACATAACTTTAATCTGTGGACCAACGAATATACCTGCTGAAATTTTTGCATCTGACACCTTTGGAAACATCTGCCGAATATGCTGGAATGCTGCACTATCTGGGTTTAATGCTTTGACAAATTGTTTGATAAGACCAAGTTTAATGTGAAGGGGTGGTAGTAAGATCTTTTCAACAGGTATCAGAGATTGATTAATAACATTGTGCGAACCAGGCTGTAAATGTTCTCTCACTGGCCACTCACGTCTTGTGAAGTGCTGGTTTGCAGCCCTGCTATCCCATAAACAAAGAAAACACGAGTACTTTGTGTATCCTCCTTGCAGACCGAGAAGAAATGCTAGCATCTTAAAGTCTCCACATACATCCCACTTGTAACTGTCGTAGTTGATTTTCTCAAGCAACAACTTCACGTTCTTATAGCCTTCCTTTAGATGAACGGAATGAGCTACTGGAATCGAAGGAAATCGGTTTCCGTTATGGAGCAAAACTGCCTTTAGACTTCTTGTTGAGCTGTCAATGAATAATCTCCACTCTTCAGGATTGTGAACAATGCCAATGTCATTGAAAAGACCACGAACGTCATGACAATAGCACAGTGATTCTGATACTACATAAAAGTATGCGAATGTTTCATGTCTTTTTCGGTATTTCGAGGTTCTGCAGCTTGGATCTAATAAATTCCATTCTTTCAAACGTGATGTCAGAAGTTCTGCATTTGATTTAGTGAGACCTAAATCTCGTACTAAGTCATCAAGTTCTTGTTGGATAGGGAAATGAGGTGAATCATTCGGTTCCCTGAAATCACAGTCATCATTGAGTTCATCCGGTGAGTCTACTTCAGAATGATATGCAGCTGCTTCTTCGGATTGAGGTGGAGTAGGAACAGGCAATTCATCACTGTGTGGAACTGGTCCAATAGAAGATGGTGTACTTGGATAAACTAGAGTCAGCCTATCTTTCGGTTTTTTATACTTTGAAATGTCAACAATGCAGAAAAAGCAGTCATCATGATGGTTCGTCGGTTCTCTCCATATTCTCGGAATCGCAAAGGGCATTGACTTTCGGATTCCACGCAGCCATCCTTCCAGAGTTGATCTGCAGCTACCACAACTGTAGTGTGGTGCCCACGATTTGTCCTGATCTCCCATAGCCATGCCAAAATAAGCATGATATGCAGTAAAGAATTTTGTACCACTGACAATCTTATGTTTAGCTTGTGTTGGACTAATATAGTAACCACAAACATAACAGAATGAGTCAGGACAAAGCTTGCAGGATCTACTAGACATATTCACCACTTCATGTAACAGTTGTAATTAGTTAAACTGAAAATAAACACACGAATATAGTTAAAATCAGCATATATATATGTTTTAATTGCATTACACATATACGAAAACTCCGAAATATACTTTATGCTTTTTCTCAGGAAATCTTGATGATAGAGAAAAACCAATGGTACCACTGAAATCAGCATACAAAAATTATGTAAGAAACATTAAAAAATTAACATAAACAAAAATGTTGTTACATGGTGTAATGAACATTTTTCGCCACAATTCATGAAAATAAAACGGTTTATACAAAGATTAGCAACAAATGCTAGTTTGCAAAGACACATAAGACACATAAGTGATTAAATGTTAAATTGCAATTAAATGTTTGACTTTTGTGTTCGTAGTATATATGGGATTACTTTTAATACGATTAATGAAGTAAAGTTGAGTGACGTTCGTAAAAATTTTCTTCAGTTTAGCCCTATATATCTAATAAACCAATCAGCTTTAAACGATTAAGTGAGAGTTCAAGTATATCAAGATGTTTTACATTTATAAGTGAGGAAAGATAAAAATCAACCCATTGAAACTCTATGATTTCATTTCGCCCACATAGACCATTTACGCAGCTACTTTTTCCAACTACAACAGATGATTTTAATGATAACTTTAAAGTACTTTTGTCTATTTATCAATTCATCATTGAGTTGTAGTCATCATTGACGAAGTATCAACGAAGAGCTGAGTAAAACTTAACTTGATATGAAAAGCAAAAAAAATGTTGCTTTTCATTTCTTCTCTTTACAATATAAGCAACTCTTATAGACTCCTCAATCTCAAATTCACTTAGATACTAACTCTCAGCAAAACAAAGAAAACATTTATAAAATTGTTGATAAAAGAACGAAATTATTTTTTATGGTAAGAGAGGGCAGAGACTGCATTGTGATAAATTTTAATAAACAATTTTTCTCTGGAACCACCTAGAGTTAGATGCTTAAATTTTCAAATTTTTTTAGAATAATTTCTCGAATAAAAAATCACAAATTCAAGAGAAAAAAAAGAGCGAAGCAAATAAGTTCGACATTTCCGACAAAATTAAGAAATACTCTCTGACTTGAGCCTTAAAGTGGGAAGCATAATCTGAGAGTGGGGTGAAAAGAACACTGAAAATCACTTATTCGACCTTTAAACTATATCATAGCAGCTTCAACTAAATAAAGAAAATTTGTTTCTCTTTACATTACCCATTCTAGTAAACTATGCATAGCCTTTGTGCAAAAGTTTTAGACGTTAAAGTTTAAACACGGTTAGATTTTTTTTAAGATAAGTTCATACCTAAAATCTTTTTCAGATTTGTGAGCTTTTCTTGATTAATTTTTTTGTCTTTTATAATCATAAGCGTCAGTAAATGCATATTTATAATGGGTTTACTGAAGTAAGTATAGTGAAACGAATTTGACGGGTAGACGTCGGAATGTCTGTATCTAAAATTTAGAAAATTTACGGAAACACGCATTGTTTTTGGCTAATAAGCGGCACCTCTGATCTATAACAATGCGTTAAACGTCCATCTATTATCACGTACTTGCTTTGTACAAGACTGCAATTGAGATAAACCTATTTTGGTTGAGAAACAAGCGTACAAAAAATTACGCATTCTGATTGAATGTAATTTAAAGGGCACGTGTACTTTAGATGATGATGCCCTGATCGGTCATATCATCGATATATCTCGAATAAGAAATCGCAAAGCAAGCAGTTTTGCGATTTTGTGATTTTGCGATTGCGACATTGGACTATTTATGAATAACAATCAATATTTTTATTATTGTCGTTTTGATAAATTATATTTATAATTGTTCTTTTTTTATAATTCAAAATATTTCACATTAGAAAATTAGATGAGAACAATAAAAAATTAGAACAATTAAAAGATTAGAACGATGAAAAGGTCAGAACGATGAAATATAGAATTACACTGATCAACAAATTATTAATTTGAAGGAATAATTGAATTATGGCATCTCCTTTTCTACTTTTGAGAGTTGATTTCAAAGATTCTACCTCTGCATTTATAAGGCGACTTTTAATTACGATCTAGTTTTTTTGTTTACAGAAGCGCAATTCCCAGAAGCGCAATTTACAGAAGCGCAGTTTTAAAGAAGCGCTAGCAAACTCTACGAGATAAAAAATTATACACGTTTTTTTTTTTTTTTTTTTTTTTTTGCAAGAAATCAATCAAACGAGCTGGAACTAGAAAGTTTTTTATTTTAAGGGCACTTCTTTATAACTCTAGTGTTTTTTAAGTTTCTTAAGAGTTTCTTAAGTTTCGGATAACAAAAGAGAAAAAATGTAAGTAAAATGCAATTTAAAAACACGTTAACAAGTAAGATAAAATATTTTACAGTTAATCAACTAATCTTATTTGAGCTCCACCAACATCATTCAATGTAATGTAATCCTCAGGTTTGTCCTTAAACAGAACACGGCAAGAGCAAGGCAAGAAGAGACCTATCAACAAAAATATGAGGCAGTCTGATTACAAATGACTCATCCCACAAAACGCAGGAAACAAATAAATTAAAAAAAAAAAAACACTTTTTGAGCTAAAATTTTTTTATTTGGCAAGAAAATTTATTTTATTTATTAGAGGAAACAAATGGTGTATATACTAGAAATATTTTTTATTTGGCAAGAAAATTTATTTTATTTATTAGAGGAAACAAATGGTGTATATACTAGAAATATTTTTTATTTGGCAAGAAAATTTATTTTATTTATTAGAGGAAACAAATGGTGTATATACTAGAAATATTTTTTATTTGGCAAGAAAATTTATTTTATTTATTAGAGGAAACAAATGGTGTATATACTAGAAATATTTTTTATTTGGCAAGAAAATTTATTTTATTTATTAGAGGAAACAAATGGTGTATATACTAGAAATATTTTTTATTTGGCAAGAAAATTTATTTTATTTATTAGAGGAAACAAATGGTGTATATACTAGAAATATTTTTTATTTGGCAAGAAAATTTATTTTATTTATTAGAGGAAACAAATGGTGTATATACTAGAAATATTTTTTATTTGGCAAGAAAATTTATTTTATTTATTAGAGGAAACAAATGGTGTATATACTAGAAATATTTTTTATTTGGCAAGAAAATTTATTTTATTTATTAGAGGAAACAAATGGTGTATATACTAGAAATATTTTTTATTTGGCAAGAAAATTTATTTTATTTATTAGAGGAAACAAATGGTGTATATACTAGAAATATTTTTTATTTGGCAAGAAAATTTATTTTATTTATTAGAGGAAACAAATGGTGTATATACTAGAAATATTTTTTATTTGGCAAGAAAATTTATTTTATTTATTAGAGGAAACAAATGGTGTATATACTAGAAATATTTTTTATTTGGCAAGAAAATTTATTTTATTTATTAGAGGAAACAAATGGTGTATATACTAGAAATATTTTTTATTTGGCAAGAAAATTTATTTTATTTATTAGAGGAAACAAATGGTGTATATACTAGAAATATTTTTTATTTGGCAAGAAAATTTATTTTATTTATTAGAGGAAACAAATGGTGTATATACTAGAAATATTTTTTATTTGGCAAGAAAATTTATTTTATTTATTAGAGGAAACAAATGGTGTATATACTAGAAATATTTTTTATTTGGCAAGAAAATTTATTTTATTTATTAGAGGAAACAAATGGTGTATATACTAGAAATATTTTTTATTTGGCAAGAAAATTTATTTTATTTATTAGAGGAAACAAATGGTGTATATACTAGAAATATTTTTTATTTGGCAAGAAAATTTATTTTATTTATTAGAGGAAACAAATGGTGTATATACTAGAAATATTTTTTATTTGGCAAGAAAATTTATTTTATTTATTAGAGGAAACAAATGGTGTATATACTAGAAATATTTTTTATTTGGCAAGAAAATTTATTTTATTTATTAGAGGAAACAAATGGTGTATATACTAGAAATATTTTTTATTTGGCAAGAAAATTTATTTTATTTATTAGAGGAAACAAATGGTGTATATACTAGAAATATTTTTTATTTGGCAAGAAAATTTATTTTATTTATTAGAGGAAACAAATGGTGTATATACTAGAAATATTTTTTATTTGGCAAGAAAATTTATTTTATTTATTAGAGGAAACAAATGGTGTATATACTAGAAATATTTTTTATTTGGCAAGAAAATTTATTTTATTTATTAGAGGAAACAAATGGTGTATATACTAGAAATATTTTTTATTTGGCAAGAAAATTTATTTTATTTATTAGAGGAAACAAATGGTGTATATACTAGAAATATTTTTTATTTGGCAAGAAAATTTATTTTATTTATTAGAGGAAACAAATGGTGTATATACTAGAAATATTTTTTATTTGGCAAGAAAATTTATTTTATTTATTAGAGGAAACAAATGGTGTATATACTAGAAATATTTTTTATTTGGCAAGAAAATTTATTTTATTTATTAGAGGAAACAAATGGTGTATATACTAGAAATATTTTTTATTTGGCAAGAAAATTTATTTTATTTATTAGAGGAAACAAATGGTGTATATACTAGAAATATTTTTTATTTGGCAAGAAAATTTATTTTATTTATTAGAGGAAACAAATGGTGTATATACTAGAAATATTTTTTATTTGGCAAGAAAATTTATTTTATTTATTAGAGGAAACAAATGGTGTATATACTAGAAATATTTTTTATTTGGCAAGAAAATTTATTTTATTTATTAGAGGAAACAAATGGTGTATATACTAGAAATATTTTTTATTTGGCAAGAAAATTTATTTTATTTATTAGAGGAAACAAATGGTGTATATACTAGAAATATTTTTTATTTGGCAAGAAAATTTATTTTATTTATTAGAGGAAACAAATGGTGTATATACTAGAAATATTTTTTATTTGGCAAGAAAATTTATTTTATTTATTAGAGGAAACAAATGGTGTATATACTAGAAATATTTTTTATTTGGCAAGAAAATTTATTTTATTTATTAGAGGAAACAAATGGTGTATATACTAGAAATATTTTTTATTTGGCAAGAAAATTTATTTTATTTATTAGAGGAAACAAATGGTGTATATACTAGAAATATTTTTTATTTGGCAAGAAAATTTATTTTATTTATTAGAGGAAACAAATGGTGTATATACTAGAAATATTTTTTATTTGGCAAGAAAATTTATTTTATTTATTAGAGGAAACAAATGGTGTATATACTAGAAATATTTTTTATTTGGCAAGAAAATTTATTTTATTTATTAGAGGAAACAAATGGTGTATATACTAGAAATATTTTTTATTTGGCAAGAAAATTTATTTTATTTATTAGAGGAAACAAATGGTGTATATACTAGAAATATTTTTTATTTGGCAAGAAAATTTATTTTATTTATTAGAGGAAACAAATGGTGTATATACTAGAAATATTTTTTATTTGGCAAGAAAATTTATTTTATTTATTAGAGGAAACAAATGGTGTATATACTAGAAATATTTTTTATTTGGCAAGAAAATTTATTTTATTTATTAGAGGAAACAAATGGTGTATATACTAGAAATATTTTTTATTTGGCAAGAAAATTTATTTTATTTATTAGAGGAAACAAATGGTGTATATACTAGAAATATTTTTTATTTGGCAAGAAAATTTATTTTATTTATTAGAGGAAACAAATGGTGTATATACTAGAAATATTTTTTATTTGGCAAGAAAATTTATTTTATTTATTAGAGGAAACAAATGGTGTATATACTAGAAATATTTTTTATTTGGCAAGAAAATTTATTTTATTTATTAGAGGAAACAAATGGTGTATATACTAGAAATATTTTTTATTTGGCAAGAAAATTTATTTTATTTATTAGAGGAAACAAATGGTGTATATACTAGAAATATTTTTTATTTGGCAAGAAAATTTATTTTATTTATTAGAGGAAACAAATGGTGTATATACTAGAAATATTTTTTATTTGGCAAGAAAATTTATTTTATTTATTAGAGGAAACAAATGGTGTATATACTAGAAATATTTTTTATTTGGCAAGAAAATTTATTTTATTTATTAGAGGAAACAAATGGTGTATATACTAGAAATATTTTTTATTTGGCAAGAAAATTTATTTTATTTATTAGAGGAAACAAATGGTGTATATACTAGAAATATTTTTTATTTGGCAAGAAAATTTATTTTATTTATTAGAGGAAACAAATGGTGTATATACTAGAAATATTTTTTATTTGGCAAGAAAATTTATTTTATTTATTAGAGGAAACAAATGGTGTATATACTAGAAATATTTTTTATTTGGCAAGAAAATTTATTTTATTTATTAGAGGAAACAAATGGTGTATATACTAGAAATATTTTTTATTTGGCAAGAAAATTTATTTTATTTATTAGAGGAAACAAATGGTGTATATACTAGAAATATTTTTTATTTGGCAAGAAAATTTATTTTATTTATTAGAGGAAACAAATGGTGTATATACTAGAAATATTTTTTATTTGGCAAGAAAATTTATTTTATTTATTAGAGGAAACAAATGGTGTATATACTAGAAATATTTTTTATTTGGCAAGAAAATTTATTTTATTTATTAGAGGAAACAAATGGTGTATATACTAGAAATATTTTTTATTTGGCAAGAAAATTTATTTTATTTATTAGAGGAAACAAATGGTGTATATACTAGAAATATTTTTTATTTGGCAAGAAAATTTATTTTATTTATTAGAGGAAACAAATGGTGTATATACTAGAAATATTTTTTATTTGGCAAGAAAATTTATTTTATTTATTAGAGGAAACAAATGGTGTATATACTAGAAATATTTTTTATTTGGCAAGAAAATTTATTTTATTTATTAGAGGAAACAAATGGTGTATATACTAGAAATATTTTTTATTTGGCAAGAAAATTTATTTTATTTATTAGAGGAAACAAATGGTGTATATACTAGAAATATTTTTTATTTGGCAAGAAAATTTATTTTATTTATTAGAGGAAACAAATGGTGTATATACTAGAAATATTTTTTATTTGGCAAGAAAATTTATTTTATTTATTAGAGGAAACAAATGGTGTATATACTAGAAATATTTTTTATTTGGCAAGAAAATTTATTTTATTTATTAGAGGAAACAAATGGTGTATATACTAGAAATATTTTTTATTTGGCAAGAAAATTTATTTTATTTATTAGAGGAAACAAATGGTGTATATACTAGAAATATTTTTTTATTTGGCAAGAAAATTTATTTTATTTATTAGAGGAAACAAATGGTGTATATACTAGAAATATTTTTTTATTTGGCAAGAAAATTTATTTTATTTATTAGAGGAAACAAATGGTGTATATACTAGAAATATTTTTTATTTGGCAAGAAAATTTATTTTATTTATTAGAGGAAACAAATGGTGTATATACTAGAAATATTTTTAACTAAAAATGTTTTTTAATTACAAGAACAGAAATCTAAGACTGAAAAGTAATTTTAACAATCAAGTTTGTACAAAATTAGCTCATAGCTTATTTTTAAATTCCAAAGTGCTACCTAGTATCACTTAAAATTACTTTAGAGACCACGTTCTTTCGTTGCCTGAATGGTTTGAATATAACGCTGGGTTTTGTGCGCATCACCGAATCCAGAATTGCAATATCACTTTCTGATGCAACAAATCCACCCACTCATAACAGAAGTTTTTTGGATCATTCACACATTATCACAGCCAGCAATAATGTAATCACAAATCTGAGCAAAACCAGAGTATGCGCATGTGCTACAAAAGTTTAGGGTGGTTTACCAGGAAATAAATTTCTTTTGTCAAATTGAATTTTTTTTTTTCAGAATATTAAATAAAATAGTTCCAACAGCGAAATTTAGTTACTAGTTATGAAAAAAAATTTGAATTTCTGAAATTTTTTATAAAAAACATCAAATTTTAGCCGAAAAAGGCATTAAACTGTACGCATGGATGAAACAAGAAAACTCAAAGATAAATTATCTTTTTCTTTCGAAATTTTACAAAAATAATCTTGCTTAAATTATCTAGTTCCTGAACTAAAATGAAGTTCATTGCACAAGTAGAAAGGCCAATTATTAAAATTTGCTATAACATACCACTTTTCAGGGGGTCTACATGAAAAAATCATGAACAATGAGTAATAACACTGTAAATAGAGCACCTTATGTCTTGATTTTAGTTCAGTCTCCAGATCTAAGTTATAACTGCAAATGCTGAAAATTTCAGCTCCATATCTTAAACCGATCTGGAAATATCTTGTTCCACGTAAAGGTAAATAGCAAAAAATGACATATTGAGAAAACAGCATTTCAAAAATATAAAGATAAAAAACAGTCTAAAAACTTCCAGAAGCATACGATTTTTTAGCTTCAAGTTCTTGTTCTTTATCAAACCAGCCTTTAGATAATCCCCTTAATTGAATTCTTCTTTTTTTAATAAAAGTTTTTTCTTTTCTCTCCTTATTACTAACACGACGCTTGTTCTTTTTTAATCAACCGGTTACAGTCTTACCACTGTGTGGTATATTTAGATACTCAAAAACGCGTTTAAGACCAGATGTTCCTTCATTAAAACTCAATATAGCTGAATTCACTCCAATTTCAAGCGTAGCTTTCTTCACAAACACATTTTTGGGACACCTAGACCAAATTACATTATTGATCCCTTCATTACAATTTTGTGTTTCTCCATGAACACACTTTTTCAATAATTGGTCATCACTTAAATCATTGAAATCACTTAATATAATATCATGAACCCATATAGGTAGATTAACTTTTGGTTTATAATTGTCATTTCCCTGGTCATCTTCTGATTTTTTCCACTTAAACCAACTTTCAGGTCCTACAGAACATAAAACATGGCGTTGTGATTGACTGTTGAAATTGGTACAGTGAAAAAGTACTGCTATAATGTTCTTTTCATTTGGTATATCTTTTGTGTATCATAGGAATAGGAAAATACATAATTAAATTAAAATCATCTGAACACTGTTTTTCATTCAATTTAAATTTGCTAAGCTTTTTAGCACTACATGATTTTTTTAGTAAAGTTGTTGTTGCTATTTCGGTTTTACTTGCTTTTTGGAACTTGTTCCCAGCGAATGTCCTCTTCACTTTTCTTAAATGATTTTTTTTATTTCCCATTACTTTTTATATTAGCTATATTTAAATAATAAAAGAACTAAAATCCATAAACAACTTCATTAGTAAAGGTAAACATAAATATAAAGTTTTGTCATTTATTCATCTCTTATATAACACTGAAAGTAAATGTAGTTCGTTTATTTTTTTTTAATCTACGGTATAGAACAGACTTAACCATCATACTAAAATGTGTGTTGATAGGGGCCGTTGCTATGGAAAATTATTTTAACCACCTCGTTTAAATCTTATAATAAATCTTTTGGGTTTATTTTTCTGAAAAACAGATTTCAGAAATGAACTCAGGGATAATTAATTATCTTAAAACAATCTAATCTGAAAATTTGAAAAATTTGAAAAATATAAACTTTATTTCTTGGTAAACCACCTTAAACAATACTGATCAGTTAACTGTGTGGTCTAAGAACTGCTATGCTCTGTCATGCATGAACCACGGATATCATAACATAAATTACCAAAAAATATTGCTACACAAAAACTGTATGGTAGTGGTGGTGGTGGTGGTGAGAGGGGTGGGGGTAATCTAACATTAGAAATAAAATTGTCATTTGCCAAAATTTGTGTTTATCAGTGCAATCAACCAATAATTTTCAAAAGTAATAAAAATAGTAGTTACAAAAATCTTTAGTATTTACTCCAATCTTTAGAAATTTTAATCCATTTCTGTTTTCACTTGTTGTTTTTGTTCTTCATAATTGAATGTCCAAATTGTTTACATATCCGATACAATAACTTGAACAAATGAATTTGTTATTACTAAAACCTCAAATAATGTTTTTGACTGATTTCAAAACGTTTCTTCTAGACGCCCCCCAGCTTTTGTGCACAAAGAGTTTTATATACGACACAGAAAACCATTAAAACAGTGCATAATACTTTCAGTATTGATAATGAATATTCAACTAATATATTTACTAAATAGTATATTTAATAATTTCTGATTATTATTTCAAATAGTTATCCCAAAGTTCAATAGCCATTTTCTTTAGTTATTTTATCTTCATGTTCCAAACGCCTTTGTATTACATCCACACTTGACCACTTAATATAGTGAAACTGACTTTCTTCAGCTTCTTCAGTATATACAGCGTCCGACAAAAAAAAAGCTTAGATAAACTCTCAAAAAATTACAACAAAAAAGAATGACAATCTATTCTTTACAATATTTATATTTTTTAATACTATTTCAGGAAGAAATAATTCATTTCAATAGTGCATCTTTAATATTCTAGAAATATCTTTGGGCAAACTACAACCACATATTTACGTCATTTTATTATTTGTCAGTTAGAGCTTGACATGTCGAACTCCGGACAAATTTTTGGCGAGTTGTGAAAAAAAAATTTATTGTGAGCGAAAACGTTATCCTAAATTATTTTTCTTGCTTCAATTGTCGCTTTTTCTATCAAAGCACCCAAGTCGAACAATGCGCCAGACAACTCAAAGAAAGATAAGAAAACAACTCACTGAGTTTGAAAAGGACCAAATTGTGGCATGGCATGAAAGTGGATACACTGACCATGAAATTGGGAAAAATTTGAATCGATGGTGCACTACAATTCGAAGATTTTTGTTCAAGTATTAATTGACGGGAAGTTTTAAACGCAAAGAAGGGAGCGGAAGAAGGCGTAAAACAACTGCCAGAGAGGACAGATTAATTATAAGAGAGGTTCGAAAGAATAGAAAGATAACAGCGGCTGAAATAAAGAGAAATTTTAAACTGGATGTTGACGAACGGACGGTTCTTCGAAGGATCCATTCTATTGGGAAATTTAAATCTTACTGGAGCGTTAAAAAACCATTTATTTCTGATAGTAACCGGAAAAAAAGACTTCAATGGGCAAAGCAATATCAGAATTGGACAATCGAACAATGGAAAAATGTTTTATGGAGTGATGAGTCACCATTTTGTTTGCGCTTCAGTAGACGGTCGCGTGTCTGGCGGTTACATAATGAACGTTACGATCCATTAGTAACACAGCCAACAGTAAAGCACGATAAAAAAGTGAATGTATGGGGATGTTTTACTTCATCGGGTGTTGGTCGTTTTTATAAAATTCCTGGTATTATGGACAGTAAAATGTACAAACAAATCTTAATACATCAACTGATACCTAGTGCAAATGAGCTCTAAAGATAAAAGTTGTGTCTTTCAGCAAGATAATGACCCGAAACATACGGCAAACAATGTGAAAAATTAACAAAAAAAAGAACAAAAAACTAGTGGTTCTTTCTTGGCCAGCTCAAAGTCCTGATCTGAACCCTATCGAGAATCTCTGGAGTATATTGGATCATGGAATCAAGACAAGAGCTCCAAAAAATGAAGAAGAGTTGTTTCAAATTCTTCAAAATCAATGGAAGAACATTTCTTGGGAACTCTCACAATCACTTGTTGAGAGTATGTCTAGTCGGTGCAAGGCAGTGATCAAAAGCCGTGGCTTCACCACAAAGTATTAGTTTGGTCTATTTCGTTATTTCAATAAAAATTCTCAAATTTTTTTCTTGTTTTTTTTCTATCTAAGAATCAATGCACCAAATAAAAATTTTTTGTTAATTTTTTTCTATATCAGTTGTAGAAACTTTAGTTGAGTTCTCTTTCATGTCTATCTAAGCTTTTTTTTTGTCGGACACTGTACATCAAGAACAAACTAAGGATTTTGAAGAAAAAAACAAGATGAAATACAAGTTATTGAACTTTCCAACTGACTCTTAATTGGTAGTAAAAACTTTCAATAATTCTGAAAACTTTGAAATATTTAAAAGACTGTGTAAAGAACTCTATTATTTCCATTTCAAAAGCTTTGGTTTCAACAAACCAAACCTTTTTGACAACTAATCTCTGGTTGTAGTAAAAAACTTTAGTTCAATAAATTTTTTTCTTCAAATACTGCAAATGGCAACTAAAAGGCTAATTTCTAGCTCATCCAATCTAACTCTACGAATTGTGGATCCACAACCACATTTTCATTTTCATCCACACCTATTCCATGGTAGCCTCTAAACATACTATAGTATGACATCATTCAGGCCACAAAGAAAGTACAACCTTTACAAACATAGAAACAATGCAAACAAGTCCTCAGGTGGTGTGATAGTGTTCAACTCATGTTTGTGAAGGTTCATAAAGATACAAAACTTGAGGGGAACTAACATTTTAAAACTATTTCATACTATTAGACCTGCATTTATCAGCTACTAACTAATGTTAGTTAAAAGGTGAAATAGTCTTTTCTACACTTTCCAGAGGACTTTGCTCTTCTTTCGAGAGACATACTTACTAGTATGACAATTAAACTCAAATAATGCATTTCCACCTTTAAGATCAATAGCCACTAAATATTTAACGTTCTCCAGAGCAAGAGTGTCGATATTTTGTTAAGATTTGTGTTCTGAAATATTTTCAACTAAAGCTAAAACTAAGAATCTCTTAACATCATCATGTCATCAGACAGATTTTTGAAGTTGTATGTTTATCAAATGGATCAACTATATCTGAGATAATATTAAAAAAAACAAACAGTGCTCTGTGTCTGTTAAAATCCCTGTTATGGTAAAAAAAGTATGCAAACTTTTTTTTATTTTTATTATATGAAAAATAAGATATGAAGAGCGCTTCACAAATACAGGATGGTGATTTATTTCTTCATTTTCTGGCGGGAATATTTCTGTTTAGGTATCATACTTTCCAATGAACGACAGATGACAACGATAACTATTTTCCTTCGTAAATTTTGAGACACATGGTTTTAAAGCTGGTTTGTTTATCCTTTTGATAGGGAAAATATATGTAATATACGGACGGTATTTGATTGGTGATCGGACGCTATTTTGAGTCCTGTACATTTAATTTCTTGTATTTAATTTAAAAAGATGTCAAGTAAAATATATCTATAAGTAGAAAATCAGTAGGGATTTTTTTTGGTAGTGAATGATCGAGCTCAAAATTTTAGACGAAACAAAAATTTAAGTCAAAAAAATTGTAACCCAAACCGTAACCGAGATTTAAGTGAAATCGAAACCAAAACAGATACAGCACGAACCTTGAAAAAGAGTGTTAAAAAACCTTTTTATGGTCACCAAATAATTGTCAAAGTAACACAAAATAACTATTTTAAATGTATTTAAACGATTATTGTAACATAATTGAGTAAAAAGTAGAACATGTGTAAATATTTTAACATTTGATTTCTTAAATCAAAAATTAGAAAATCATCACGATTAATTAAAAACAAGTAATCTAAACTTAAAAAAAACCTACAAATCAAAATTTTGATTCATTACGGTAGTTTGAATGGAAATTTCGGCCGAAACCGATCAAGAACAGGGTTGCCGAAACAAAACTTTTTGTTTCGGTTTGGCCAAAGCCGTTACCGAAAGTTTCCGTTAATAACTTTAGCTATTTTCATATCATTTACTTCGATGACCTAATATTTTGTCGATTAATTTGATATATTTTATCAAATTTTATTTTATCTTTATAACCTCTCTTCTGTTCAAGACATGTTACAAGACAATAAATGCGTTTTCATATTTTTTAAAAAATACAAAAAATGACATCTTTTTAAAATATTTTTAAAAATAAATATAAAAATTGTTTTTTAAATCTTGAGACCAATATTAATGATTACGCAAATCTTTTGAGACCAAAATTCACCAGTCGCAGACAAGCAAGCAGACACCTTTTCCGTATGAATACAAACGGAAAAAAAAAGGAACTTTATCCTGGTCTATAATCGCTAAATAAGGTAATTTCTGGTAAAAGCAATAATTAATAAAAAGATCATATTTTCATTGTTGTAATAATATACAAAAAAAGATAAAAGAGTTTAGAATCTTTTTTTTACACCATAGTCAGATAACACCCAAAAACAACAACAGATTCTGTAAAAATCACTAGCACACAGCACCGTAATAAAAAAAAAAAAAAATGCATTTAAAACAACATCTCAACAAAAATTAAAAGACGAATCAAATCCATATTTAAATCAAATTTATTATGCATATAAAACATTACTGAAATCTCAGCAAAAATTAAAACAAAAATCTAAATTTAAATTAAAAGAAAGACAAACAGGTTATATTATGTTACATACAGGATATAAATATTTCATATAGGATAAATATTCACAATAATATTTCAACTTCATCACAGAAACGTCTCCAAATTTAATGGCGCAATTATTATTACGTTGTTATAAAAGAAACCAAATTACTGAGGTTCAAAATGCCAATATCTTATTAAGAAGTCTTAACAAGATACTAGCATTTTGTATACATACATACATACATACATACATATATATATATATATATATATATATATATATATATATATATATATATATATTGGCGTGAATTTGGTTGGTACCTAGAGATGGGGTAGTTAATATTGTAAAGCAGTGATTACCAACGTGGGGGACGGCCCCACCGGTGGAGCGTAAGAAACTTTCAGAGGGCAGTTATAAAATTTATTTAGATTCTAAAATAAATTCCATTTTGAATAAATATTTAGATTCTAAATAATTATTCAAAGAGGAATTTTTTTTGAAATCTAAATAAATTTTATAATTGCCCCCTAAAAATTTCCTACGCTCCACCGGTGAGGTCGCGCCCCACATTGGGAATCACTGATGTAAAGTCTTATTTCATGGTTTCAATGTTTCATGTAAATAAAAAAATTTAGTTAAAAATGTGGTAAATAGAATTTTTAGGCAAGTTCCACGCATAAATCGCTTCATAGCATAAATTTAGAAATGCAACCCTCGAGATACCTTGTTATTCGTTATATCAGATCAGTGACGTATCCAGACGTGGGAAAAATCGGAAAATTACTTAAATTCTAAAAGCTTATGAAGTTTTGTTACTAAGCACTTCATCCCCGATTTATTCATTACCCACATCAGGATAATCTGCTGTATCAGATGGAGTCAAAAATACCGTAGTTCTACGTAATAATTGAAAAACAGAAATGGGGTAATAATTACTAGGTTTTTAATTGGGGAATAGAAATCTTACAAGGTTAAATGTAATCAAGATTCTCCACTAGGCGAATGTTTCGTCGGGCAATATTTAAAACTGCTCCATATTCGCAGATGAATCAAAAATGAAGAGATAGTATCGCACTGAAAATAATAGTTGACTGCTAATAGTTAAAAAAAAAGTCCAACATTTCGCCTTTCCGATATTTTATCGCTTCAAAATAAACCAATCACATTCGCTTTAATGGATGATGACAAAAAAATCCGAAAAAAGTTGAATTTTATTTTACCTTATTTCAAAATGACTATACGTAACGTTCTATATATATATTTATTAAGCTCAGAGTTTCTATTTCAGAAAACACAAAAAAAAAATTATGTCAAATATTTAAAAATGAAGGTGAACAAAAAAAAAACGAAGATGAACACCGAAAACGTGTCTGAGTTTTATTTGGAAAATATGAATCTTGGAAAAACATACACGGTAAAGCATTTCGATGCTGAAAATATTTCAAGGACAATTTATGACATAATTAAACGTGCTGAAAACAAATTTGGACATGAGAGAAAGACTGGAAGTGGTCGTTTAGCCAAACAAATGTCAAAAAGTAAGGTTATCAAGCTAAAAACCATTTTCGATCACCAAGATGGCAATTCTCAAAGACAAGTATCTCATAAATTCAGTATTTCGCAATCATATGTGAATAAATTACTTAAAAATAAGTCTGCTATCAAATGCTATAAAAAACAAAAAATTCTGAAGCAAGATGATCAAACGATGCAAAGAATTCGAACATGTTGCAGTACCAAAACTACCGGGAGTCTTTATCAAAATTACCGGGACTTTGAATGGATCATTGGTGATGAAACGTATTTCACTTAAGATCACAGTACGATTAATTGAAACACCAATTTTTACTCAAGTAATACTTTGTTAACTCCATCAAACGTTAAATACAGTCAAAAAGAAAGGTTTCCAGAAAAAAATACTGTTCTGGATCGCAATTTCATCCAAAAGTAAACAAAGGTAAACACAGGTAACCTCTAAACCGTGTTTTCGAGAATCTGGCAACACTATCAACCAATTTATATACTTGGAGCATTGTATTCAAAAGAAGCTCACCCCGTTTATAGAAGAGTATTATCGTAGTGATAAATTTTTGTTCTGGCCAGATCTTGCATCTTCTATTATGCCAAAAGCATATTGGACTATCTAAAGACTGAAAAGATTGAAAATGTACCATAAAAAGATAATCTGCTAAATTTACCAGAATGCAGGCCAATTGAAAATTTTTGTTCAATACTGAAAGGAATTGTGTACTAGAATAATTAAGAAGCAAAAACACTCCAACAACTAAAAGAAAGAATTAAGTTTTGTTTACTTAAAGTTGTCACCAGTATCATCCAAGAAACGGTAGGACGCACTAAGAGTTTAATTGACCGTCTCAGACGAAATGGAGTGATAGAATCGAATTGAATGTTGTATTAAATAAAATAATTCTTTCTGTAAAATACTTTTTTCACTTTTAAAAAAATAAAAAAAGATAAGGAAGTTGCGATCCTTTAAACTTGTGATCCTGTTGTGTTGTGAAACTTTATGCGGGTTTTTAGTGATCGCCCACTAAATAAATAGAAAAATTTAAAAGATGAACACTTATGACATTGAATTTTTGGAAGATAATGAAAATAAAAAAATTGAAGATTGAGTTAGAGGTGAATTCGATAAAGAAAGATTTATTGAGGCTGTTCGCAAGTTTCATCGTTTCTGTTTATCTATATCTATCTATCTATTTACACACACATTTTAAACAACTCTTTGTGCTCTACTAAGTCTATAGTTAAATACAAGTTTTTCAGTTGAAAGATTTTGAAAAGGATAGGGCTTCATCGAGTGCCTTTTTAACAGGAATGCATCATCTGCAACAAAAACATAGGGCAAAATTTATTGCAACTATTAACAATTTTAGAATCTTTCAGAATTTTTAACATATTATTCTATATGAGAAATCCTTTTATCACTTAGTCTTCCACTATCGCTTATATCTATAAAAAAAACCCTGATATTTAACATCATTAATACAATACTGCTTTTTTTTATAGTTCAAATAGCTTGATCGTGTTGAAGCTGAAGCAAACATTTGAATATGCATTTCATCTATGGCACCAATGCAATGTGGAAAGTTCCATCTGGTTTCAAATTTGTGTGTAATTTTTCCCCATTCTGTTTCAAAATCTGGTGTTTTTTTACATATTCTTGTAACATGTTGTTCAAGGTTGTTAAACCTGGAATTATGGGTCAATTTGTTTATCGTGATATTCTTAGGGAAAAGATGGTTCCTTGTGCTGATATTATACTACTACTATCAACATTTCAACAAGGCTACTACATGAAACAAAAATCTAAACTCGTTAAACGATGGTTTGAAAAGATTCAAATTGAAGTAATGAAGAGGCCAGCACAAACAATTGATCTCAATCTGATTGAAAATTTATGGCTTTAAGTTATACTTTCTCTAAAACATAAAAAAGCTTTTAAAAGTGCTGATGAGCTATATAAACCTTTTAAAAATGCTGATGAGCTATATAAAGCCATTGACACTGCTTAGATAAAGATCTCACATAAAAAAATCGATAAACTCATCAAGTCTGTGCCAAAAAAATGTAAAAATAATTAATTTTGGAATCATAAAAATTCCCAAGTTCATTATTTTGTACTTTGGTATTAATACCAAAAACTTTAAATGCAAATTTCTCTCTTGGACGCCAATGGTTGATTTTAGAATTAGTATTTTTTTTGACCCTCTATATATGTACTATCAATCCTCCAGAGAGTTTCTCTGGGTCAGAGTGTATTATATATTATCTTAAATATTAGAGTGATTAAGAAGCATTTTGACTTTTTTCTGGATTATCCTACACCAAATATTTACTTAATAAGGGTTAAAAAAAATGAAAAAAGTTTTTGTTTTTTTTTATTTGTTTTTAAAAGATTAACTAAATATTTTTCATGGCATTTTAAAAAACAGTTGAAGTCAAAGAATGATCATATACAGAGAAATGATTTTTTAAAGATATTCAGAATACACCATCATCCATTTCAAAGATCAAAAGAAGTTTCCTACACAACTGTTAAATGTAGATATATGTAGGTATTGATGGTATTTGAGAGCCTTTCTTACTTGAAAGAACCAACAGCATCAATGGTGAAATCTATCGTAATTTTTTATCAAAAATACTACATGGGGGAGTCCATAATATTCTGGCCAGATCTAGCCAGACCTTCTTACACCCATCTAAACCTGTCTCAATGTTGTCCATTAGAAAACTTTTAGTATTTGTTAAAGACACACACCTATCTAAAATTGGTCCCAACCTCAATTTTGAGGACCAAAATAATGACCAAATATTGGATATAATAACAACTTTTTTTCATATTGTAAAAGTTACTTTACAATTGTAAATTCAAAATTAATCAGGAATTTATAAAAGAACTTCAAAATTAATGCAATTCTCTTCTTATAATTACTCTGATTATAAAGGCCAGTTACTGAAATGTTTTATTGACTATAACAGCAAGCATCTTTGAATTAGATTTTTTAAATAACTCATTTTTTTTTTAAACAATTGAACAATGATTTCAAGAATTTCATTCTAGGAATACTTGATATCACATTTGTTGATAAGAAATATTCTTGTCTGAATTTTTTGTTTATATTATAAACTATATTCATTTAAAAAGTTTACAAAAAAATAATCAGAAGTATTTATCTTATCTTGCAAGTACTAAATAAAAAAAATCTCAACAGCAATTTGAAGAAAAAGTAATAAACAGCACCATAAAGTAACTTACTTTTAAAGGAAATTTCATATCTGAATGTATGTGTTTTTTTCAATGGGAGATTAAGGTTAAATGGGATTATCTTTTATTTGATATCTTGTTAAAACCCATTTCAATAAAGATATATTTTTATTTAAATGAATAAAGTTTTTATTATTGTGTGTATTTTCAATATTTGGTCAATCATTTTAAACAAAAACAACAAAGCAAACCTGTGTGTTTAACAACTAAAACATAAAAATGGTTTTTATGTGTTTTAAATTCAGAAGAATTTGGAAAAATGCCTCTAACTGTGTTTTCTGCCCCATATTTTATACAAACCTGGAAAAGAAAAGCACCCTTTTTGTACACACAAATGTAAAGTCTAACAACCATAGAATCCCATATCTACTAGTCACATGATATTGTTACAAAATTAGTTATTTGATGTTACTTTGAATCTTTAAAGAGCATAAAAACCACAAAAAGCTCCTGTATTTTGGCTGCTTTTTCAAGGTGAAATTCCTACTTTAAGAGCTATACCTTTGCACAGATCAAAGATATCTTGCTTCTATTTTTTTTTTTGCCTGAAAGCTACATGTCAAGGCTTCATTATTTTTAAATTTGAAACTTGCATATTTGATAATAAGGTTAGAATAAAAACAGAAAGCATCAATTGTCTCTTTTTAAAGAGGTTTTTAGTGCCCTACCCCATACTATAGGTCCCTGTACAAAAACCACAAGTGTTAAAGAGCTGATTTTTTGTCAGGTTATAACCAACACATATATGTAAAGAGTTTTTGATATCTTTAAAAAACTCCATACCCCAAAAATGAAAAAAACAAACAAACAAAATAGATTTACAACAGGGCTCCAAGTGCGATGCTGTAAAACTTTAAATGTGTTTTTCTCCTTTGGCTATAGAAATTAGATTTTAATTTTTACATCTGGTGATACCTGAGACCTTGCAGATTAATGTCCAATTGGTCGTTTTTTTGGTCCTTAAAATTGAGGTTGGGACCAAATTTGGATAGGAGCGGACAGAAATTCATCAAGTTGGCTGGCAAGTACATACACAGTACATAGACAGTTAGTACAAGTACATCCACAGTACAAATACATATACAGTACATAGACAGTTGAAGCAAAGTATAGAATTAAAATTTTCAATAACTAAAATGAACTGTTGGGGGCGAAGAAGAGACTTCTCCCTTTAACTATTACAGAAGGGCTTAGTTAAAAAAACCATTTTGAACCATAATCAGAAGATAGGATGGTTGTGGAAATATTTAAGACAGGTGCCACATGAATTAAGTGAGAATTTGAATGATTGAATCGTCATATGCACACTTCTGCTTGCTTGAAACAAAATTGAGCACTTCTTAGACCGGATAATAACTGGGGATTAAAAGTGGATTACCTACAAAAATATTGTAAGGAATAGGGTGTATTGTGAACTCAGAAAACCTAGTACTTTCACCTCTAAAAATATTTTTAATAAAGTTTATTGACAGTAAGAAAATTTGTAATTTGTTTTATCATAAAAACGGACAGAACTTTCCAGTAAAACTGATAAAATAACTGCTTCATACCAGGTAAGACACACAATATTTAGTATTGTAAGGGCAGGGATTTTGTGAGTGAATAGCATGGTGTTTAGTGTGGATAATATTACTTAATCTTTGGGAAATGTGTTTAGTTATGTTTGACAAATACTAAAGAACTTTGGTTATCAATAAGGACAAATATAATTAAGCTTAGGTTCCCCTCATTATTCTCTTATATTAGTATTATTATTTTTGCCAACCTTTTTAATTGAATTATTATCATTTTATCAGTGTAATTACAATTGAAATTCTGTTTGTTTTTTCAAAAACAGTTTTAAACTTTTGGTATTACTGATTTATTTTTTATGCAATTGTACATGTCTACCTAGTTTTTCCACTGTCACGCACTTCAATCGAATATGTTTTATACCTAAGTCAGGTATAACCTAAAGATTATGTTTATAATTTCTTTCATTTTCTCTCCTCACACTGTTAATGCTCATCTTAATGATGCATTTAATGAATTCATATAGTATTTGATATGAATTTGATATTTATTATGTATTTACATCACTTTTAAAATCGTTGTCATGGGGACCCATTGGGCTTTAAGGACAAATACTGTATATACTAATATTACTGTCAATATTACAATATAATATTATGTAATATATGTATATAATTTTTCCCATAGAAAGCACTCAATAAATTAAATGCTCATAAAATGACATTCAAATGATTCTGATTTTTAGTCTTTTAATTTAGATAATTATTTAGGTTTGTTGATTATCTGTAATATGTTTTTTAAATATCTTATTCTCTGCAGAAGAATGCCAGTTCCACCCCAAAATAACTTCAATGCGCACCAAGTGCTGGATATTTTAGAAGTAATAGATTATAATGATAGTGAGTTGGATAATGATTCTACAGACCCTAAAGAAATAGGCCTGCAGCAACTGAATTCTTTTTTTTGATAAGGATGATGAAAAGCCAGTGTCATCTACATCAGCTGCCTCTACTAGGAGTAAAAAAAAAGGAAGTGTACAAGCAGACAAAAGACTAGTTCAATTCATCAGACTCTGTTTTCAGGGGTAGAAATCTAAAGCTTCCTGAAAAATATGAAATGCATTCATCTTTTTATCTTTCATCTTCTAATTAATTACTAAACAATCATATACTAGAATTGGTAGTAAAAAATACCAATAAATACAGCGTGGAAAAGTCTGGGAAAAATATTGACACAAAAAAAAAAAGAAATAGAGCAAGTCATAGGCATATTATTGTCACATGTTGCATAATAGTAGCGGTATCAAATTTAAAATACAAATATGACATTGCTACTACATGGTTTAAATGCTAAGAAAATTATGAAAAAGAGAAAAAGCTTTGCAAAAAGATTCTTTTTGCTTAAGGGTATGGATCTGGCAATGGACATGTTAAAAACAAAATGTCCAAATGTTCACGCAGCTATCATTCTAATAGTATTTACCACACTTTTAGCGCAAGCCTTTTTGTATTATTTTTATGAAATAGATTGAAACCATAATAAACTTTACCTTTAAACAAGTACTTTGCACATAACCACCTAGATGACCACCATAATGATTACCACTATAAAGTTTAAAACATAAATACTTGCACCACAAAAAAGAAGCAACCTTGCCCATGAAATGGCTTCAAATTATTATCTGCTCAACATGCAATAATTCTTCCAGTTAGTTTATGTTCTAATTTTTTTGGAAACTGTTTGATTCTTCATTTAAAAATACCATCATTAATGAGAGAATGAACTAGTAAAAGTTTTAATCTGGTATCATTAAGTTTTGCCATATGTATTTCATTTTTCTTTGGAGCCCAATCATTTTGATGTTCTTCAAAACTGAGCTTTGCCGTAATAGAAGGTATATCAAAATATCTTGTTAATAACTTAATGTTTTGCTCAATTTTATTTACTTCACTTGCACATTTAAAAAAAGTTTTTGACATCAGTTTTCTTTTAATTATAGCTTCTATTTTTGATTTCAGATTGTTTACTTATATAAACAACATTATTTAAACTTCAGATTTGTTTTAAACGTTTTTGAGTACTAGATTCCAAAGTAATAAGCAGTAGGAAATAGACCACCGAGTTAACTAAACTTTTGAATTTTCTTTTGTTTAAGTAGATCTAATAAATCACTTTTCCAGTTATCATCTAAATTTTTTCCAAACTCCAGTTATCATCTAAATTCTTTCCAAAATATTTTTCAAAAGTAATATTTTTTGTTAAAAATGCCCAAACCAGGTAATTTGATACCAGTCTATAAATTAATGAAATATTAAAAACTTGTACTTGGCTATAATCACTAAATAAATATCTTTCCAATGAGTCCTCACTGACTTTTGTGGGACTTCTTATTCATAAATTATGATTCTGTTTCAAAAACTTTGCTGATAATCAACTTTGCATTATTCTGCTAAGTGGATTCTGCAAAGATATAGACCTCCATCATATTATATAAAACTATTTCAACACATTGAGTTTAATAAAAAGGGAGTCATCTTTTATGTAACCACCTGAATACAATTGATCATGACTGCAAAACTTTGAGAACCCAACAGGCGGATTCATTTCTTGGTAAGGCCTTTCAAAAGCTTTGTGTTGATCAGGTTTCAAAGTTAAAGTTAGATCTTTACCTTTTGAAACATTGAGAAGAGAAATATCAATACTGTATGGAAATGGATATGTCAATACTTCATCAAAGTCACTTGGTAAAATGGAAATATATATTGATATAAAACTCTTTTGCTCATGTTTGTTAAACTTTAAATCACCTGCAAGCATTAATATTATACAAAACTTGTAACCAGAAGCATCAGTCATTAATGGTGGAGATAAGAGTTCAACATTTCGCCCGGCTAGTGCTTGTTCCAATTTTTTTGGAAACTGTTCAATTCTCCATAAAAAAATACCATCATTAGTGAGAGAATGAAGCAGTGAAAGTTTCATTCTTATGTCATCAAGTCTTTTCATATGTATTTCACTTTCTTTTGCAACCCTTTCAATTCGATGTTCTTCAAAACTGAGCTTTGCTGTAATAGAAGGTATATCAAAATAATTTTCTAACAACTTAATCTGTTGCTCA
Organism: Hydra viridissima; assembly: GCF_058129835.1. Classification (NCBI taxonomy): domain Eukaryota; kingdom Metazoa; phylum Cnidaria; class Hydrozoa; order Anthoathecata; family Hydridae; genus Hydra; species Hydra viridissima. The sequence continues at coordinate 6,577,645 of NW_028324303.1, forward strand.
ATTGTATTTACTTCACTTGCACATTTAAAAAAAGTTTTTGAGATTTTTTTTCTTTCAATTATAGCTTCTATTCTTGATTTCAAATTGTTTACTTTGTTAATATAATCATTATTGAACTCAGATGATACAATACTTTCAAAGTTTTTAAGCTCTAAAATCTCTTTTACTAATAAGTTTAAATTCACACATTCTGACTTTAAGAGTACTGATAACAAAGCATGATGGTATGTCATTTCTTTTTCTCTATGATTTAAAATATGCTTTCTTGTCCCTATTTCATTGCAGTTGAGTGTTTTGTAAGGACACTCTGAAGTTTCTGTTTCAACAAATTGACATATTTTTAAATGCTCTTCTAACTCATGACTAAAACCCTCCCAGACACACCCTTCATTTTTATACATGCAGTAACACTTTAAATTTAAAATTTCTTTCTGAGCTTGTAAATCAGGATAGTAAGATATGACAAGTTCTTTATCTTCATCACAAATCCGATTTTCACAAAAACAGTTTTTGCAGCTTCTAAAAAGAATTCATTTAAATATTAATTTATCCATATGTATATAATTAACTAAAAACTAAATTGAAAAGTTTAATAAGGTTTCTTACTTCTACGTATTAAAACAAGTGAGAATCTTTTTATATAAACAAAGATTTTTCTCATTACTTATTTATACAGAGTATTTAAAAAGATTTCGAAAAAATAGTTGTCAAAACAGTTTTTTTCAAAATGATAATTATTTGTCAACACAAGATAACTAAAAATGATCATTTCTGCAAAAACAATAGGACCCGCTTAATTTTCTAGAACTGTACCCAATTAGAAGATGAACATCAAAAAGATCACAAATAAATTAAAAAAAAAAAAACATTTCTTTAAATGGAGCTCTTTTTATTGAAGAAAGTGGTTTCCATACCAACTTTCAAAATATGCATCTTTTTATTTAGAGAAATGTAAAAATAATTTAGAATGTGAGGGATAACTTTTTCGGCTCAGTTCTTAATATATACTTTATATATAGTTATGACACTATTACAGATAATTAAATAGACAAAAATTTACACAGCTATACAGATTTTTTTTACCTATGACCACAGTTCCACTGAATTGGGCGTATTAAGATGCTCTTGCATACATAACAGCATAAACTTTCAGGAAGTTCTTCTGATAAAATGATTTTCTTTAAATTATTTTGAAAATTTTCAGTTGATTTTTCACGAATCTGCTTACTTGACGAAATCATTTTATTTCTACTAAAAAAGAAAAATCCAATATCTTTGTAAAATGTGTGGTAGAAGCCGAAATAATATCAATGCTTTTTTCAGTTTCTTGTACACTTTCCTTACAAAAACCTTGAGATTATAACAAAAATTCAATGGCAAAATTATTCAGTATCTGTACGTAAACATATAAGACCTCATTTAGTTACTAGGCTGATTTAGAAAACAAGACGGGAACGTTAAAAGTTCTAGGGAAATCCCAAAATAAGACTGGTGCGGAATAATTTTTAACGTTTTGATTTTTTGAAGTTGCGTTCTCAACCTCATCAGAACCATTTCCGCGTCTTCCACTAAAGGCGCTACTGCAGTTTCTCCCCTCCCCCCCTTTTTTTTTTTTTTTTTATGATTGATTCTGATAGAGAATTTTATGCTGATTCAGAAAAATATATAAACATAGACCTGAAAATCAACGGAAAGTGCTCTAATTCGAAGTCAAAGTTGTAAAAAATCCCACTAAAAACCCTAATATTCGCCATTTTGAAAATAATAAGTTAATGATCTTTTTGCTGACAAAAGCAATACATTAATAGCATGGTTTTTACGTTAAAAAAGTCGTAAAAGTATGTTTATCAAGCCCAATTTTGTGGATATGAAAATAGCCGTTTTTTGATTTATTAAAGAATAAACTATAATGCAAGTAATGTACTTTTTTAATAAATTTTAAAAAAGATTTTAACAGTTTTGTTTCCTAAAAGAAGAACTTTTGAAACTTAGTTCATTGTTGTTTTATTACATGTAAAATTTAGAAATGGTAACCTTCAAACCATTTTTTTTAATAGAAAAAACCAGCGTACGATACAATGATAATTATTCATCAGTTAAAATGATAATCATTCTCAAATTCTACGTTCAACCTTTATTTGAAATCTTCCATTAATTTCATTTCGTTATAACACTTTCGCTATAATACTTTAAAACAATAATGCAAAGGCTAATTGAAACCAGGTCTGTTTATGCGTAATGTAACGGTAATTAGTTTTCGTTAAAAATGAAAGCGTTTTGAAAAAAAATGGCGAATATTAGGGGTTTTAGTGGGACTTTTTACAACTTTGACTTCGAATTAGAACACTTTCCGTTGATTTTCAGGTCTATGTTTTTATATTTTTCTAAATCAGCATAAAATTCTCTATTATAATCAATCATAAAAAAAAAAAAAAGGGGGGGGGGGGGGGAGGGGAGAAACTGCAGTAGCGCCCCACTAAACAGCTAATTAAAAATGTAATTCATCGAGTTAAAATTCAGAAATTATATCTTCTTTATCGAATTCAAATTCAGATACTGCATGCAGTGGTTTGAACTTGATAATGACCATGTTCTTTAACTTGATAAAGAACATGTTCTTTATGAAGTTAAAACCAAAAAAGGTAAACTGTTGTTGTGTAAGATTTTTCAACCTTTAAATTTATTAGAAATGTTTTGAAATTTAAGCATGTCACAACTTTTGAGAGATATTACTAATTTACTTAGTAAAATATTTTACATTGATGTAATAAAATTGTAATGATATTTCATGCAAATATAATTATATAATGCATGCAATTATATTTGCATAAATATCAAATAGCAACTTGATGTTTACATATTGTGTTTGTACCAAATATAGTTTATGTAAATTATATATCAATTTTATAAACTACATTTGATACAAATACAATATGTAAATATCAATGTTTATCAAAATTTATCAATCAATTTATGATCAGGATTTGATTCGAATTAACATAAACATTAACTAATTGTTTTTATTTAGAACATGTATGCAGTGGAATATTGAAAAAGATATAATGATGATGAGAGAAGTGGAAGCTTTAGGTATTTTAATACAAAAGCCTGGAAGTAAAGAATGTGGCCAGCTGTGGCAGCTGGTTTCTGATTCATTAAACAAAAATGGTTTCTGTGCTACAAGCAGAGGATCAATTATTATAAAAAAGCATCGTGTTCAGGCAAACAAGAAAAAAAAACTTTCTGGTGAAGGCGGAGAAGAAATAACTGAATATGATATTTTGGTTGAAGAATTAATTGAAATCAGTGATGACACAGATACTCAGAAAGATGAAAAATCTAAAGAAATAAAAAATGCAGTAGATGAAGATTGTATGAAAGCTTTAGATATAAGAAATACTGCTATTGAGCATTTTGGGGAAACAAGGAAACAAAAAACCCTTAATAATTATGACAATTCTCCAAAATCTTCTCGCATCAAGTGATAGATTGACATTTTTGCGTGAAAAAATGGAAGCAGATAAGGAAAATAGGTGAATTGAGCGAGAAGCAAGAGTTCTTGCTCAGCAACAACAAAATAATATTCAAAACTTGTTTAATCATATGTTAGCTCAACAAACAGAAATATTAAAAGTGTTATTAGAAAAAAGAAATTAGTTTTTAGTTTTAATAAACTCTACATTTTTGTTAAACAAAACTATTGTGTTTGCATTTTCTTTTTGGAATAAATAATTCTTTTTGTAACTATGTTTGTATATTTTATAGAATAATGAAAGTTAAACAAGACTATCATTAACTATTTGTAAGGTTTACAACAGGCAACACTAAGTTAGGAAGTATCAATATGATTTGAAATGAAATTATTGAAAATACTCTTGTAGGGAGAAAGCTTCCAAACCAAATTAATCTGAAACAATGTTTCCAACACTGTGCATCATCCAACAATGATAGGTTAAACTTATTGTAGTCCCAGTGAGGATATATATCTTTTGAATAGTTTAGTTCATAGAGCAGTGCGAATTCACAATCATCAAATATGTCCTCTGAATATGCAATTAACAACGTGTGTCTTGCCGTTTTAAGGCTGTTTAATGCAGCCATATTTCAATTTTATATTTTTACTAATAATTTTATGTATATATATATATATAAATATATATATATATATATATATATATATATATATATATATATATATATATATATATATATATATATATATAAAATTTTATAAACAAAATTTAATACTATTTAATATAAAACAAAAACCTTGGAAAAATTAAAGTTTCTTTTTACTTTTTTCAATGTCGCATTGTTTTAAACAAAAACATCCAATTAGTTTTTTTTTTGAATAACCAAAACTTTCCGGTTTGCAAACTTTTCTAAATCAGATTAAAAATAAAATGAGACAAATCTAAATCATTCTACTGAGAAAACTATTGTTGTTATCGACTTCGACTAAATCGACTAAAAGTCGACTAGTCGAAATTAGTCGACTTGGAAAAATCGAATAGTCGATTTAATCGACTATGGGTCTGCTTTTAATCGACTTTAAGTCGATTTAGTTGGGTAATCATCCTAACATCCTTATTTCCATATTTTTACTTGATTTTATTTTATCAATCTCTAATATTGTTTCGATGCTGATCAATTTAGTAAAGAGATATCTTTATAAGTACTTTATCTTGTAAAGATAAATTGTTTAATAATATTGAGTCATGCGTAAAATTATCATCCATAGCGGTTTTTTCAACCAAAATATCTGAACATTAAACCTAATTTGCTGTATCACATAGCCTGAACTCTTAGCTTAGGGTAGACCGGGGAAATGCCGACACACGAGGCAAATCCGACACCCTGCTCTATAGTTGTATTTTGTGAGTAAAGCGCTGTTGTACAGTGCTGCCACCTGGCGGACAACACTAAAACAAACGCTCAGTAAGTTTTATGCGAGTACGCCAACTGCTTGTTTTGCTATAAATAAATAACTAGTTTTTGAAGTTTTCCATGTTAAAAGTGACTCCTGGATGAACTGAGGTAAGATTCTAATTGTTTGTATTACTAAAAAACCACTTAGTTAGCTAGAAAATACATATTAAAACCAACATTTTGGCATAGCCGTTTTATGATTTGGAGCTAGCAGTAGTTGGTAAGGTTAGGTTTCCGCCAACTTGTTCACCCGGGGTAACGCCGACACACCACCATGGGGCAATGCCGACAGGTGTTGGTATTGCCCCATGGTGGCAAAAATTACAAATTCTGAAATTTCAAACATTCTACCCTAAGGTGATACCAAAAGTCAAACTTAAACTCTTGAAGAATAGGTCTAGCAATTTTGGAAAAATCGTGAAAACTAAAATGAGCACCCATCCTAAAAACAAGTCTGCAGCTAAAAGAAAAACAACGAAGAAGAGATGTCGTAGACAAATTTCTTTTGAAGAATCAACTTCTGAGGAAGATATTGATGAAACTAAACTATGTGATGATGACGAGATTGACGACGGGATTGATTTATTTTTAAAGGACACTGAGATGTGGTGAATATGGAAAAAGAACTGAACTCTGGTATTGTTGTGTCTATTGTGGAAAATGGGCGCATGCAGATTGTAGCGGTTATGATTCCCCTGAAAACTATATTTGTGATTTTTGCCCTACTCATTAATCTTCGATTTGAAAAAAGTTTCTTTTGTATCTCAAAGAGTTAACCTGTCTTACTTTGTTATTATCAATTATATACTACGTTTATTTACTCTATGCAACAATAAAACATGTTTGGTAAAATAATTGTCTTACTAATTACTAATGTCGGTATTACCCCAAAGTGGTGTCGCAATTACCCCGGTGGCTGGGGAAATACCGACAATGAGCTTAAATTACGAAAAACATTCATGTAACATTTGTAACGTAAATAATTTTAAAACATTGCATATTAATTTGATGCAGAAAATTAGGACAAATCTTAAGGTTCTTTCACCAAAATTGTAACTAACCTAGAAAAAAATTATAAAAATCAAATTGTGTTAATGTGTCGGCATTAACATTCTTTATTAATGTTTCCTTTTTCTCATTATAGTAACCAGTTGATGCTTTTTTAAAAAAAATGTTAAGTAATGTGTTATGGTACTCAGTTAAGGATGCGAAAAAGTTTTATAAATCTGCTACCCCAAAAAAAGGTTACCCACCCCATCTGCCCCCACCTATCTACGTGACCGCTTTTTATTAAATTTTTGTTAGTTTTTTGCTTTAATTGTTGTAATAAATGTCGACCTAAATTGACTAATACATTTATAAAGTCGAGTTAGTTTTCGATTTTATAAATGTATTAGTCGATTTTGGTCGACTTTGAAAAATACATTAATCGATTTAGTCGACAGTCGAATAATTTCAGTCGTAACAACACTAATCAGTGCACAATTATAATCAGGGGTGGGCTGCCAAATTTTGAACAACCGGTTCGCTATTATTAAAAAAAAAAAAAAAGGTAAATGCGTATATTGTCTTCATTATTTTTTGTACAGTACAAAATATATATAACCAAACAAGACATTTATTGCACAAAATAACTAAACAAAATATTTATTGAAATTATTGAAATATATATTAAATATTTATTTTGCATAAAAATACTATTAAAATGACTTATTTTTGGTTTTAGAGTTAATTTAACAAGCGGCTCGCCGAGTTTCAAATATACATAGCAGCCGAGAGAAATTCCGGGGAAGTATTCTTAAGGGGCCCTCATTATGATCAATTATATACCCAGGACCAAAAGACGTGTGCTCTGGTCATTGAAAATTAAAAATAAAAGTTAATTAACTCTTTTAAAAGTAAAAACTATTTAAATTTTTTGAAAATTACTTTAAAAAATTGTTTGTACCAACACGGGGCCCCGGGTATCTTCCCCGTCCACCCCCCCCCCCCCCTCTCGGCGGCCATGCGAATATACACGATCCAAAGAAAAGGACGCATAAAATCTATTTCAATTTATATTCTGACTTCGCTAGCGGAGGTTGTAATTTCTTTCTTAATTTGAAGGCTCATTTATTGTTCTAATATTATTTTTGTAGAAAACTACAGTAATTTGTAATAGCAATTATAATGAACGAAAAAGGGGTCATATGTTTAGATTGCCTAAAAACTGGATAAAAATATAGCAAATTTGTAATATCTCGATAAATTTATATACATACTTTTGACAAATGGATTTTAAGTTATTCTCATAATTCCATTTTCTTTTTTTTTTTCTCCTATCGCTTGTTAATTCATTATGCTTAATTTGTAAATAACACTCAAAGAACCTTATCCACCAATGGAGGGTTGATTTTAACCGATTCCTGGGTAGAATGCATTACAAATGTAATAACTGAAAGTTGATGCTGTCTCAGTTAGTTTGTTATACACTTTGTCATCCACAATTACTAACAACAGTTAACAATCATCGTAAAGCTCCAACAGGGTGATTGATTATGCAGGCGCTAAAAAATCAAATACAACCGTCATGGTCATTTTGAAGTACCGTCAACAGGGGTGATTTTGGCTACTGCTTGTGATTTCGTTTCCCTGAAAATTATTTTCTTGTTCACTTGCAATCAATGGAAACAAAGCTGTGTTAGTCAATAATTCATTAAAAGAACTTAGTACACTTTCCGGTACGAAACCTTTTTCAAAACAATTTTTTTGAGACGCAGTTTGTATTGTGCATCAGTCTGGTTAGTCCGGTAACACTATTGTCTCGTCAAAAAAGGTCTGTAGTTAAAACTTTTCAGATTCAGCTCTTATATAAAAGAAGAAGAAAATTTGTAAAGAATATTGCTGTCATCTCATCGATGTGTTGTGAAAAAACTACAAGCTAACAGGGCCATGGAATTAAGTATGAAGTTGTTTGATATGTTTGAAACATATGATAGCAATTCGGATGCTGCGTTTTGGATACAACGAACAAAAGTGATTGTTGAAAATCAGAATCTAAAGCTCAAATTACTTTTTCCGAATCTTCTCAGAAAAGCTGCCTATTCAATATACGATGCTTTGACCGTGAAAGATAAGAGATACAAAAAAAGTCAAGCACGTTTTATTTACAGCATTTTCTCTATATGCTTGCCACTGCATATGAACTATTCACAAAACGAAGATTAAGTGACGGAGAGAAAGTTGACAAGTTTTTGGCTGACAAGACAATTGGATATTGTTAGAAGAGTCTGTGTGTTTGGCATAGGTTTGCCAAAAGTTTTATCATTAAGATTTAGAGTCGCGATGGATCCGATTTATATTATTTTACCCATAGTAAGTGCTGCGTTGAACCGTGTAGATGTGATTGGCAGTGATGCTGTTGGCGCTGCATTTCGACACCACGCTACAAAAACGCATTTAATGTTATACAACTGCAAAGGTTCATATTTTATTACAAAGAACTCTTCACTTGCAAAGAACTTGTCTCCAAAGAATATTTTTTTAAATATGGTAACAAAGGATACATTGCATCGAAATGTTTAAAGTTGCAGAGAAACGAATACAAAAGCGACAATCTTAAATCAAAATTTCCTGTCCAAGGATCAATGTAAATACTTAAACTCTCCGAAGATAGTTACGATTGAAGGAAAGATTCATCAATACATTGAATCAGCGCTCGTAGCTCTTGAAGTTGATGGCACCTTCTCCCTATCTCAACTTTCCCCCACAATTCCAATTTTTGGGTTTACAATACTTTTTACATTAAAAACAGGTTTTTAAAATTGTTTTTATCGGAAAAATAATTTCTCGGATTCGTTTCTCATGTAATTACGGTGGGATCACAGGAAATAACTTATTTTCGGTAAAATAACCAAATTTGGTTTTAAAACCGGTTTTATAAATTTGATAAAGAAAATAATAGCGAAAAAAGATTTATTTTTTAAAGAAGGATAATAATGTAAGAACATTCACAAAAAGCTTAATTTTTCATATTTTTCAACACATGATTATTCCAAAATGGATTATTAACTCAACTCGGTACTTTGCAATATTATTTTAAGATGTAGGAGTTAGAGTTTGAACTAAAATAATTACCAAAAAACGAAATTTATATTTATTTGTCCCATAAAACTTAAAGTTTTCATGAGTGAAGCGAACACAAAAAGATTTAGAAATTGATAAGTATTCATAACATCATCAAGATTCTAGTTTATAATTTACATACGTATGTATTGGAAAATTGAGGAAAAATTTGGAGGTCAAAGAATTTATAAGTTTGAAATGTTTTAAACTGATAAATTATGTTAAATCATTTTAAAATCGTCTTTTTGAGAAATTCAATTAATGACAAGAACTTCTAGAAACTTCGTTTTACATACACTTTTTCTAATTGATACAACCATTTCTAATTCTTTTTTTAACCTTTTTTCTTCTTTTTTTTTGTGGTTTCTCTTTTGTAGTCATTTACAAATGCTTTTTAACTTTCTTTACTGAATCGATTATTTATCAAATAAACATTACTTGACTAGCTAGCAAAAACATCATCAAAAGAAGAAAAATTACTCCTAGCTATCTGTAAATTAAGTAGAAGTATAACAAAAGAATGCTTAAAATGTCAACTGCACCAGCACCTTCATTGGCTCCTGGTGTTTTATTGATTGAACTTTTCATCTTCTGACATACAGTTACGGAAAAAAGTATCCGGACAAACTATTTTTAGGTATGATCCTATATTAAATGAAGGAAACCTCATACTGTTATACATATTTTTGTAGCTCTCGACAAGCTCTATCTAAGTGTACCATCAAACATTTACTACACTTGGTAGATGTCTTTTTTGGTAAGAAAAGCTAAAATGACTGTGGAAAAAAGTATCCGGACAGTTACTTTCTGCTAATTTTTGGTCAAGATTTTCAATAAGTGCTCTCAAAAGAAGGTAAAACGGTTCGAGATATAGCGCAACAGCTTGGTATGCCCAAATCAACTGTTCAAGATACTCTGGGGAGAATTAAAAAGCATGGAGTACTCAAAAATTTGCCAAGATCTGGACGAAAACGAAAAACAACTCCAAGGATTGATCGAAAAATCTTCACTTTAGTTGAGAATTCTGTGAGATCAAATGCAACAGATATTGCGAATCAACTCAGAGAATTCAAGTTAGTCAATATAAGTCCTCGAACTGTTAGAAACAGGCTGAATGAGCATGATTTACATGGTAGAGCACTTGCCAAAAAACCGTTACTTACCAAACGACATATTGCAAAGAGGCTTGCGTTTGCAAAGAAGTATCAAAACTGGACCGTTGATGATTTGAAGAAGGTATTATGGTCGGACGAAACGAAAATATGTCTAACGGTTCAGATGGTAGACGTTGGACAGATAAGACCAGGTGAATTATTGCAACAAAAGCATGTTAAACAGACAATAAAGCATGAAAAGTATGTCATGGCCTGGGGATGCTTCAGCTGGAATAGTATGGGACGTATTCATGTTATAGAGGATATATTGACTTCCCCTAAATATGTTAGAATACTTTCAAATTATATGCTACCATCTGCTCGAGAGTTATTCGATGGAGAGTTCTTATTCCAGCAAAATGGTGATTCAAAACATACGGCAAAAAATACCAAAGTCTCGCTCCAGGGCAAAAGTATTGAGGTATTAGATTGGCCAGCACAAAGTCTAGACTTGAACCCCATGGAAAACCTATGGAAAGTAGTCAAAGAAGAAATTGGTCAGTTCATATTGACGAAAAAAGATGATATCGAGGAAGCGCTCAGAAAATGCTGGAATTCTATAAATATAATGAGGTGTAAGAGCCTGGTTGAGTCGATGCCTAAAGGAATTGACGAAGAATTAACTAATAGAGGAGGATGGACTAAATATTAAAGAAATAAATTACGAAAAAGAAAAGAAAAATTTTTGTCCGGATACTTTTTTCCACAGTCATTTTAGTTTTTCTTACCAAAAAAGACATCTACCAAGTGTAGTAAATGTTTGATGGTACACTTAGAGCTTGTCGAGAGCTACAAAAATATGTATAACAGTATGAGGTTTCCTTCATTTAATATAGGATTATACCTAAAAATAGTTTGTCCGGATACTTTTTTCCGTAACTGTAATATATATTTTTTTGTTTGCCCATTTTTGATAACCTCTAAAATATTTATTTAGTACTTGTTTTATCTAAATATTTATTGCTGTAACCACACCATATATTGCTGTAACAACACTATTTAAAGAGGAATAATCTCGCATTTCCCATGAAACACCGACAATTTTACTTAGTCAAATGGATTTATTTTAAAACATTGCACATAATTAGCCTCTAGACTAAATTATTCGTTAATGCAGAACAAGATAACAAGCTAAAACAGTTGTAGAGCTGATGTTTTCTTACTACTTAATTTAGTGCTAAAAACGTTGCTAAGTTACTTGATGTATACCATACCTGTAAAAAGCAAAATAATAATCAAAAAAATAAAAGTTATTCAAAAATAATTTTTTTTAATCATTTTAAGCTAAATCTAAACCTTCAAAAAAAACTTATTTTTGAAAAAAAAAAATTTCAGAAGTTACACCTTTTATTTCCGTAAAAACCACCTTAAACTTGGTTTTTTTCTTTTTTTTTTTTACATTTTTTCCGCTCTGACATTTTTACGTGCTGGCATATTTCTGATCTTGTTTCTTTCATTCTAACATTTTTCTATTCTGACATCTATATTTATTTAAAATTGTTCAACTTCCATACGGCCACAATTTTCCGATCTAACTTTTATGTGCGGAGTCGTACAGAAACACAGTTATTTCAGTATTTTTTACAAATAAACTGAAACAACTTTAGGTTTTCTGACCTAACTTTTATGTTTCCGTACGATCTATTATGATTAGTAAAATAAATGATAGAAAAACGCAACGTTTTTTCATTTAAAAAAAAATTGCTTTTATTATGATTGCTTTTCTGGTTACAAGTTCAAGTGAACAGTATGGAGTAAATTGATCCAGATTAAAAGTTGTATGAGCTGGACAATCAGTAAAGTGAGTTTCAAAGTATTGTATATTATACTAGCTCAATGAAGGTGAAGAACAAACAAAAAGCATACTGTATTAGTACTTGGAATAATTTCAATTATACTTTGTAGTTAAGTATTTGATTTCGTTATACGACTAGGAAAACGTTCGTCACGTTCAAGAAAGGATTATATGACAATGGTTAGTTTAAATCTATGGATAGATAAGAAACTCGCAGAGAAAAGTTGGCTGACCTCATTTCTAAAACTTTTCCTTGATTTATGACTTTGATAACTTGAAACCTATTAGATGTATTTTCGGTTTAATCATCACAATATTTGCATAATCTTTAAAAATGCCAAAAGATTCAAATAACTTCAAAAGATTAAGCTTTTACGAGTCATAGCAGTAATAGTTGATTAAAAATATTACTTTACTTTTAAAATAAGTGCGTGTGGATATTTTAGTACAACAGCACTTTTTAGCTGAGGTTTTAAACTTTCACACTCTTAGTCACAGACTTAGTTTCGTTTTGAAAAGTTTATTCTGTGAGCACATGATTTAAGATTACCTTATTAAATTACATTCTAGTTTTACTTTTTTTTCAAATTACTAATCAACTGAAAAATAACGCAAAAAGTTTGAACTAATAAATTCAAAAAAATTATCAATTCAAAACAAAATTTGTCGACTAAAAAAAAACATAAACGGTAAGAAATTTATATTTGAAAAATTCCTTACTTTTCTGTCTTTCCTGCAAACAAAAATCGCGTTTATTTGTTGATTCGTCATTGGCGTGTGTGATGGATGTGCAATGTTTTTTTTTTTTTTTTTATACGAACAAAGCTTTGTTATGCTTTGTAACGAGCTTTTGTTTTAAACAATAGAAATTTAATACAAAGCCTATCGGACTCATTGGTTTTTACCAAGGGCTTCTTAAACATGCCGTGACAGCTAATTTTCCGTAAAATTAGATAAGGCCGACTTTTTTACGGAGAAGTATAGTTTCAATGAGGATTTTGGTTGTTTGACTTAAACTATTATAGTTAAATTCATAAAATGCCTAATAAATGCTGGTTGTTCCTCAAATTACAAATAAAAAATAAAAGAGAATTTTTATGTCATAATGTATAGATTTCCTTTAAATCTGAGTATCGCGAGTTATGGATTAAAAAACTTCCAAATGCAAACTTTGTGTTTACAGATTATAAACGAATTTGTGCTCAGCACAAGCCTAAAGATGCAGAATTAAAAAAATTCAAAGGTAGTAGTTTTGTTCCAGTGCATCCTCCATTACTCTTTAAAGGTATACCAGTGTATTGTATTCCAATAGTGTCTAGAAAACGAGATGTCACTGGGTTAATGTGCTCTGAAAGAAATAGTTTACCTGATGATTTCAAAAACTTTAAAAAAAATGGACGCAATTCAATTTAATTCAATTGTAAAAAATTTGAAGTTAATGTTAAATAACTGTGAAGAAAAATTTTATTTTGTTGAAAAAGAAAAAAATTATCTTTAATATCATATGAACATTGTGGAACAGTCCATAAGTTTTCAATATATATAATTTCAGAAGATTCTTTATTTTCTTTTTTAAACAAAGGATTTACTAAATAATATTTTCAACTGGAAAATGCTGTTAGTTATATTATTAATAATGAAACAGATTCTAAGCGAGCAAATTATATTAGGCATCATTTCATCAAGACCAATTCAACGACAAAATTTTGGATTAGTTCTCAAAGTTTTTTGTGATGAAACAGTTGCAGCATTACATGTAAAAATTCCTGAAGCTAAAGATACTGCACTTTTTATTGAAACAATTGTCAAGTGATGGCTTATTGTTAACAGTAAAACAAAAGGTCTAGATATTAGATTAAATGATATTTGAAGAAAGCCTAATACTTCAGTCAATGATTGGCAAATAGATTTCTTAGAGAGCTATATTTCTTATTTTGCTGAAAATTTGAAATGCGTAAATTCAAAATTAAGAGAGAAAAAGTTAACAATGGATACCAAAAGTGATTTGCAAAAAACTTCTAAAAGATTAGCAAGCTGCGCCAAGTATTTGTTGAATTGCGGTGTATGTTATGTATTGTTAGGACATATGCAATCAGATGCACTAGAAAAACAGTTTAGGAAATATCAGCAGGGTCAGGTGGCACATATCTGATAACTGTGCAAAATGTTATTCAAAAATTTTGAATCGACAAAACTGGAAAGTTGCTAGATGAGCAAGCAGATTTTACAATATTTCCTCCTGCTCACCACCACTGCGATAACTGTGAACTTGATGTGGAGTTTGATATGTCAATATGTGAAAATGGCGAGGTTTAGTTGCCAAATGAATGCAAACAAGGGCTTTTATATATTGCAGGTTTTTTTGCTTACAAACTTCCAGAATTATATTCAATTTTAGAAGAAATAGACACCTTTGATATGTTTCAAAAATATGGAACTTTGATTAGTTCTTTGAACAGGGGAAGAATAGGAGAACCTTCTGACAATTTAGTCTACTTTTTTATTTATTGTTTTCTTATATTTGAAGTGACACTTAAGAATAAAGTTTCACCATTGCTGTGTAAGAGAGGATTAATTGAAATTTTTATTAACTGTAATAGTAAATTTCAATTGCTTGTTCAAAGTGTTAAAAAAGTTTGCTGCATTTCGGCAAACATTTTTTTAAACAATTATTGTAAAAAATACTCTGAAGATTTTGGGAAGGTATGTTTAATAAAACAAGCAAAATTTTCAGCTTCGAAATAAAATACCTTGAGTTAAAAAAAGTCAAAATAATTTTTATAAAATAAAGTCAACATATTAGTTTGTTTTTATCAAAAAATTTATTATTTCTATTACAACTGTTAAACAGCTAAAATAAACATATAGTTATAAAAATGAGATTTAGTCATTTTTAGCTAAACTCTTTATTTGTTCTGAAGTTTGTTTACAAGAGCAAGGATAAAAATTAGTTTTAACCGTAAAAAGTCGGCCTTCGCTAATTTTACGGAAAATAAGCTGTCGCGGCCACTGATCTCTATAATAACTGGATAGCGCAACTCCGAGCAAAACTTCTTATTTTTTGACGCCAAAATCGCCATATTGGAAAGCCCCAAAAATTTTAATCCCGTAAGCTTTAAGTTCTGTTTTTCGGCTTATCGCTTTATCACACATATCAGATTTCATTGTTCTGGGGCTTTCCAATATGGCTATTTTGGCGTGATTTTGATATTAGAGATGCGCTATCCAGTTATTATAGAGATCAGTGGTCGCGGCCTGTTTAAGAAGGCCTTGATTTTTACATACTTGAGTGTAATCAACTGATCTCAAAATATAACTGGATAGCGTATTCAATTGTCTTTTTCAAAAAAATTTGAAGCCAAAATCGGCCTCCCAAGATGGCGGCGATCGGAGCTCTTAGCGGTGATCGATGTACATTTTATAAGGCTTTTTACAGAAATATGAAAGAAAATAAATAGAGTCTTGAAAGAAAAACTAGACTATGAAATAAAGTTTTAAAAATTTTAAAGAAATAAAATGATTTCTAAAAAGATCAGACAATTAAAGTAATTATTTAGATACTAAGGTACAAAATATTCGATATACTTTTTAATTGAAATTTACAATTAAATAATATTTATGCACAATCTATGTACCTTTTAGTTCTTAGTTACCCAATGCAGTGTGCTAGAAGGTTGGTAACATAACTGTATGGTAAGCGGCAATGGTGTCTACTTACAATTTTAAAAAATTTTATATTTTCAATTTTTGTAGCAAGATACCAGATATGTACATGCTGCATGAACTATTAGCTGAGTGCTGTGAGTACACACAACTCAGGGGTTCCTTCTAGGATTATTTAATACATAGATGTAACTAATGGATATAATATTTAATAAGAATATTAAATACAAAATATTATTTTTTAATATATGTTATTTTACTTATATATTATTCTTTGTAATATTCCAGCTCTAAATGATTGAGTCGATTGTTTTTGACTTGTTATTCAAAACGATTTATCAAAGGAATTTTTTGATAACATATATTTTGTATGTTATCAAACATTATCAACATTATGTATCTTATCAAGAAATGTATGATACCTAAATTTACAATAAACCATCTGCATTAAATGTTGGAATGCATTAGTATTTTTTTTTCATTTCGAACAAACCAGTTTTTTAAAATTCAAAGACAGAGGAGGTTTAATTAAACCAACCAAAAGTGTTGTTATCATATGCAAAGAAACTGAAAGATGTTTCTAAAGGTTGCTTGCCTCAATAAATGGCCACCTTCCAAATGAAATAGGAATTCAAAATGCCATTTCTAGTGCTGTTTTGAGATCAGCTGATTACTCAAAAATATTTAATGAACAAACTTCTCATATGTTTGACTCAAATATAACTGATAACCATTTATTTGCACTGATTAAACTTATTTCAGAAAACTATGCCAAAATACGTTTTTATCACCTGGGTAAAGAACAAACTGCCAAAATAACTGGAAAAAAGCTTAGGAAGCAATTAACAAAACTTATCATATTCAAAAACCAATCAAAAATTTTTTTGTAATATATGATATGATATGATATGATATAATTATATATATATATAATAACTCTAGAAGGAACCTCTGAGTTGTGTGTAATCACCGCGCTCAGCTAATAGTTCATGCAGCATTTATAACTTTGTAGTGCCTATCTGATAAACTAATGCCTAAAAAATACTTTATCTTAAAAAAAAAAAATCAGCTGCCTACCATGCTGTTCTGTTATTAACCTTCTAGCACAAAGCATTGGGTAGTTAAGAACTAAAAGGTACATAAATTATATAACAAATGCTAACTACCATGGTGTGGCCTAACAAAGTCCTATGCTTTAAGAAAGCATAGGACTTTGTTCTAATTTAAGAAATGACAAATTTCGTATATACAAAATAAACATTTGGGGAAAGTAACTTAGCTATTTTAATTAGATAATTAGTTAGTTAAAATAACTTAATTTTTTTTTCTAAATGTTTATTTTATGTATACGAAATTTGTCATTTCTTAAATTAGGACTTTCTTAAAGCATAGGACTTTGTTAGGTCACACCACGGTATTTGAAATTTGAGATTTCTGCATAACCAAACAAATACTTTTTTTTCACTATCATTAACCAAACTAAATTTTAGCAAATTAAAATTAAAACTTGTACTTAGTTTTACTGAGAATTTTTATTTTATTATTTTTATTCTAAAAAACGAAAAACAGAAAGTTAATATAGAACAACTTATTGTAAGAATATGTTTTGTTAAATAAAAAAGTACTTATGTTTGAAACTTATGTAAATATGTAATATTCCGCTATTTTTATGAAAAAAATCTTATGTTAAACAAAAAAACTAGATTTTTATTAGAAACTTATATATTTATCAGTATTTGAGCTAAAGAAATAAAACTTGATTATCATCAATTTCTTAATTTATATATATATATATATATTATATATATATATATATATATATATATATATATATATATATATATATATATATATATATATATATATATATATATATATTGATTGGTTATGTTGATTGGTTATGTATTATAGCTCTTGTACGTAAAATAATATAAAATAAATATATATATATATATATATATATATATATATATATATATATATATATATATATATATATATATATATATATATATATATATATATACTGATTGGTTATGTTGATTGGTTATGTATTATAGCTCTTGTACGTAAAAGAATGCTCAATATTATAATAATAACATATATATATATATATATATATATATATATATATATATATATTGCTCTATTATTATAATATATATATGTGTGTGTGTGTGTGTGAATTTTTTGAAGCCAGTTTTGGCCTCCCAAGATGGCGGCGGAATTAACGAGTGGTGATATGAAAATTAAGAAATTGATGATAATCAAGTTTTATTTCTTTAGCTCAAATATTTATAAATATATAAGTTTCTAATAAAAATCTAGTTTTTTTGTTTAACATAAGATTTTTTTCATAAAAATAGCGGAATATTACATATTTACATAAGTTTCAAACATAAATACTTTTTTATTTAACAAAACATATTCTTACAATAAGTTGTTCTATATTTACTTACTATATTAAAAAATTCAGGAAGCAGAGCAATTTCATTTTATTTTGAATAAACAACACCCAGCAATACAATACACAACCGAATTCGAAAGCGAAAATAAAACTTTGAACTTCCTCGATGTAACGATAATGAACAACACCAAAGGTAATTACGAGTTTAAAGTTTACAGGAGCCATTATGAATATTCAAACTAACCTCACTCAAATCATGACCCCAAAACTTTAAGTGCAATATTGAAAGGTTACGTCCACAGAGCTTACTCTATATGCAGTGATTCATATTTACAAAATGAGATGTAACTGTTTAAAAAAATACGTTAGCGAACCTAAGTTACCAATTAGAGCTCGCACTCAACAACATCAAAAAAGCTTAATTGAGGGCAAAAATTAACTGGAAGAAAACTAAAGCAGAAACAAAAAAATTTGATCGGAAGGTCCGTGAGGCTCTTGAGATACAGAGGCACCAATATTCCCCTCTAAATAGCGGTATTAATCTTGATAATGGGCAATTTGTTAAAACTAAATTTTGGGCACTATTTTTCACGTTTTTGCGTAAAGATAAAATTGAAAGAAGTCATTCAACTGCTAATGTCAGATAATTTTAAACTGTTTTTTTAAACTTAAAATAATTCTAATAGCTGATGATGCTTGTAACCATAATCCAGCGAAAACTTCTCATAATAAATTATTATATGTATTTAGAGGATGCGTTTTATTTAGTATTTTCTTATTAATATAACATACACTCTTATACAAGATGTCAACATTCGAGTCATATTTTATAACTTTCGGGTAATTAGCCGATATATTTTTTCGGGTAATACCCGAAATAACTATCCTAGTTCGGAACTCGGATCCCTATTATTAAACAGAATTTCCCGGCTTAATCGGCAACGCAAAAGATGGAATTTCACATGCCTATTGTAATGAGATTTTCATTACAATAGGCATGTGAAATTCCATATTGTATGAGCTAGTATTAGGTCATAAATATTAGCTCTAGATTTATCTAAATGTAATATTTTTAATTCAGTAAGATAAAAATAATTTATACTAGCTCATAGCATATCAGATCTAATTAAATTAGTATGAAATTACTGAAGTCCGGCGCCGTTTTTTACAAACACCAACAAATTTTTAACCATATCGATGGCTCCGCGCAAAATCGGACTATCTGCAATCTCCGCGGAAAACAAATTTGGCATATCTGCAATCTCCGCCAAAAACAAAATTGGCATATCTGCAATCTCCGCGTAAAACAAAATTGGACTATCTGCATTTTTGCCAGATACATTTTTGGACTATCTGCGTTTTTCGGGTGCATAAATTTTTGGTGGTGTTTCTTTAAATATTTGAAGTTTTTTATAAAATTCTACAATTTTTTAAATAATAGCGATTATTTAAACATTTATTAATAGCGATTATTTAAACACAAAACCTTGATCATAACTTGATTAAGTTTGTGAGTAATCAAGTAGTTTTAGTTAAGATAAATATGTTAAAAATAACTTATGTTATTGTTAATAATAATATAGCATATGTAACAAAACATTGTTATGTTACATACTAATTGCTAGTGTTCGGCAAAATCAAATATACGTCAAACCTTTAAAGATTTGAATTTGAACTGTTCTTTGAGGGGATAGATTTGAATTTGAATTGACAAATATCTGGAGGATTTGGATTTGATTTTCAAATATTCACTTTGTTCTCAATTTTTGCGTTTGAAAAAAAAACGCCAAATTTTACAGGCCCGCAAACATATATATCACTTTATTCCGGGGTCTTTGCAGTGGTTTCCGGAATGGCGGTCGCCTTTCAATAACGGAAAAAAAAAAAAAAAAAAAAGAGTTTTTAATTAAAGTTTGTTAATATTAAAGAGAAAGTAAAGAGCATAGAGAAAGAAAAAAAGAAAAGAAATGTAAACAAAGTACAAGATTAAAAGAAAAAACGTAGAAAAAAATATATGTAAAAATCAAAAGAAAAAATTGCAAATACAATTTAACCACAATAAAAATGGAAAAAGTAAAACAATAACGAATCGAAAAACATTCATTGAAAGAAACAATCATTCGAAAAAAGAAAATAATAAAAAAATATAATAATGGCTTGCTTGAAAGCAAAGAATTTTTTTTTTTAATTTTATTAATTTTCTGTGCGTTTTTGTATATTGTCTTGTATGTTTGTCTATTGTTTGTATTTTCCGTCGTGTATTCAAATTCAAATTTATTTTAATATTCGTTATTCTTATTTTCATTAATTATTTTTCATTATAATAGTTGCTATATGTCGTTGTTTACTTTTACGTTTTATCAGTTTTAACTGTTTGTAACTGTCTAACTTTGTTTATGTAGCTATTGTATTTATAAAGACAAGTGACTTATATATAATTATTATTATTGTTATCATTATTATTAATATTATTTTTATTATTTAAACCATTATTATTTTAATCATTTTCATTAGGTGTTTACTTAATATTAGTATATTTACTATTTGTAAACAACCTTGAAATGTATCTATTTCAGAAATATATATTACATTCCTAATTATGTCGGATAATCCAGAACCCGAATCTTTTTCTGTTACAAAAACCACCAAACGTTCACAATCAATTGTATGGGATCATTTCACAGTTGATGAGCATGACAAAACCAAGGCCATATGCCAGCATTGTCCAAAGCACAAGAACAAGTATGCTTACAATAAAGGTGGGACAACAAATCTAATGAACCATTTAAATTCTCAACACAAAAGCAAATTACTTGGGGACAGAGAACCAAAGCAACGACGTTTAGATGACATGATAATGACACCAATCGTTTATTCTCCAGATCTATTCAATGAATACTTAGTTAGCTGGATTGTCAAGAATGATCAATCATTTAATGAGGTAGAGTCCAGCCACTTTCGTAAACTACTCACTCTACTGAAACCAAATTTGTCAATCATGAGTGCGCGCCAATTAAAAAGCCAGATAATGGACACTTACAACACCAAAAAACAATTGCTAAAGACCCTTTTTTTGAATCTTGACTCAAAGGTTTCATTCACCACTGACTGCTGGACATCACCCAACAACATTGCTTTTATGGGCATAACGGCTCATTACATTGACAAAGACTGGAACCTACATGCCAAAACTCTTGATTTCAAATCCTTGCCTGATTCCCATTCAGGTTCAAATTTATCTAATGCATTCTTGTCAGTTTTGATTGAATTCGGTCTTACAAGCAAAGGAATGGGCATTACCTTAGATAATGCTTCCAATAATAATTCATTTATGGATATTTTAAATTCCAAGTACGAAATTAAAACCACCTTTGAGCATATCCGGTGTTTTGCTCATGTGCTGAATTTGGGCGCGCAAGCAGGTTTGGATGTTTTGAAAGATGATCTTGTAAAACTTAGAACAGGAATTAAAAAAATCCGATCCAGTCCTCAATCATATTCTAGGTTCAAAGGTTTCCAGCAATCAAATTGCACCTTAAAACCAATACTTGATGTCCCTACAAGATGGAACTCAACAGCTGATATGCTTAAACGAGCAATGGAATTAAAAGTTGGTTTCATTGCGTATTTTTGCGATTTTGACTTAACTGCAAACAATCCAGACTGTTGTCTATCAATTTCAGCAGATGTTTGGAAAAGGTTTGAAACAATTGTTTTGTATCTTGAACCATTCAAGGAATTTACCCAGCTCATTAGTGGTGATTCATATTCCACATTGTCTTTGGTGGTTCCTCTCTTCAATATTCTTTTGGATCACATTACTGAATGGATGACCACAAAAACCAACCCTGAAGATAATCTACACCGCTCTACAGTTGCAGCGCTCGCAAAAATGTCAAAATATTATAATTTGACTAGTGACTGCTTTACTATCTGCACTGTCCTGGACCCAAGATTTGGTATTGAATATTACAAAAATGATAAGGGCGCAAACAGCGAGTCGTATACAAAGATTATGGACACAGTCAATTGTGAATATCAAATCAATTATGCCCCAAGCAATGGTACAACTGCTACAAGCATTCAAAACGTTTCAAAATATACCCCGTTCAAATCGCGTGTTTCATCAAACCCATGTAATGAGTTTGAAAACTATTGTAATGATACAAGTAAGATAGATGGCGGCAATAATAGCAACATATTACTTTGGTGGAAATCTCGATCTGACAAATATCCAAACCTATCCAGAATGGCCAGAGATTACCTGGCCATTCCTGCTACATCTGTATCATCAGAAAGGCTCTTCTCATTAGGAAAAAATCTTATTACTGACAAAAGAAATCTTCTCTCTGCAGATACCATTCAAGCTTGCCAGTGCTTGAAGTCTTGGTTGGATTAAAAAGAATAAAAGAAGCTGTAATGTGTGAGAAATAGTAACAAATGCTGCAATATGAATAAAATTTATAGATTCAGACAGTGGCGTACCTAGGGTAAATAGCGCCCTGGGCAAACACCGATCTCGCGCCCCTCCTCCCCCCACATAAAGTGCTTAACTACAACTTTTTAATAGATGATGACACAAACTTTTAATAAAACTTCATTATTCATTATAAATAAACAATTTGTTTATGTAACATATATTAAAAAAATTTTTTTCTAGCTTTAATTGCTGCAAATTTCTTAATAACACTGTCAAAATCAATTTCTTCGGTAATTTCTCGCTCTATGCTTAGCCTCTTTTGCGCCCCTTTTAGGTTGGCGCCCATGGCACGTGCCCTGCCTGCCCTACCCTAGATACGCCACTGGATTCAGATAACTAAAATTAATAAATGAAATAAGTTAAATAACGTTCAAATATACATCAAATCTTGGAAAGATTTGAATTTGATCTAAATTCAAAATAGGAAGATTTGAATTTGGCCATTTCAAACATTTGACGCATATTTGATCAAACTATTTGAATTTGTGCCGAACACTACTAATTGCTAAATTCATCATACATACTTTGTCAATTTTATTTAGCCTTGTTGTTGTGACTAATAAGTTTAGATCAAATTAAATTCTTGTTATGTTATGTTGCAATGTTGCTAAGTGGTCTTTATACACAAGATCTGCATATAAATATATACAGGATGTCTGCGAAATCAGGGAAATGCCAGGGAATTCGGATATCTTCAAAATAATCAGGGGATTATCAGAGAAATTAGGTTAAATTTTAGAAAAATCAGGAAAGATGAGTCTTTATCAAACTTATATAACTTAAATAAGTTGTATATAGTTCACGTAATCTAAAAGTTTATTTGGCAGATAGTTTTATGAACTTCTCTTGATATATTTAATGTGGGTTGTATTATTGTTTATATTTTTGCAGTTGAAGAGCATTTTTCTAAACGAGAAATAGGTAAATATCAGGGAAAAGCTAGGGAAATCCAACTTATAATATTGGCAGACACCCTGTGTGTGTATATATATATATATATATATATATATATATATATATATATATATATATATATATATATATATATATATATATATATATAAACTATGTTAGTGTATTCTATAAATAGAGTGCTCAATGGTCTTAAAGAGCAGAGCAGTAATAAATTAGTAAAAACACTTATCTAATTTTTTCTTCCACAACTTGTTTCACCATCAATAAGTAATCAGGAAGGTTAACAAATTAATCATTAGTTAACATGTTATATATTAACCTTATATATTTATAAACTTATCTTTCACCATCACTAGGTTCATCAGACTTCCTGATGAACCTACTGATGGTAAAACAAGCTGTCAAAGAAAAAATTAGATAAGTATTTTTGCTAATTTATATATATATATATATATATATATATATATATATATATATATATATATATATATATATATACACACATATCACAATAATTTTGTGTATATATAAATATATGTATGTATATATATATACTATACGTGTATATATAAATATATGTATGTATATATATAAATGTATGTATATATATATATATATATATACATACATATATTTATATATACACATATATATTGTAACCTAGATCGTAACTAACAAAATTATTGTTATTAACCTATTTTTGTTCATCAAGCAATCAAACTATGTGGAGTTTTCTTTGTTGTCTACTTAAAACCATTCTTTTTTGGAGATGCCACTTAACTGAACACAAACTAGTTAAAAACTCATGCATGAGTATTAAACATTATGGTTTCCAACTTTTCTTAAACTTGGTTTATCAATAATTAGGATCAAAATCAAACTGAACCTAAGGTTCAGTTGGATTTGAGCTCTAAACCATTAAACATTGGTTTAATCAGATGTCACCTCAACTGCAGTGATGATCAAACAATTTTGGTCCAATTATATTTGATAATTTTTTTATATCCAAGACTTTGGGATGTAATGATATATAAAAAAGGGTTGTAATTTTTTTACTATGATAGTAATAACTATGATACAATCAAAAATAGCTGTATTTTTTCTATAAAAGAATAATTACAAAATAACAAAAAACTGCTGTTTTAAATAAACATATCCTTAACTTGCACATTGATCTGAATATCAGGCTTTTATTACTTTTACAGTATACCCAATATAATAAATTATCACATTTGTAATAGACAATATTAATTACTTGAATTTAAATTATAGTCACATTTAGGTAACTTTTAACTTTAGAAATTATAATTTAACATACAAACACAACTTATCTAAAAACATCTATAATTTTGTAGTCCTAACACATTTTTAAGATCTAACATATTTTATTTGACGATAGCAATTATACACTTGAATTAATTAATTTTGTAAGCTAAACAAACCAACTTGTTATTTTCACATTTAACCAAAACATGACTGACTGCTATATGCTATATAGTATACCTATATAGTATAGATAACACAGTAACACTACTTTTTTTTTTTCTGTTGAAAATAGACAAACTTGAAAAACACCAAACAATGTTTCGAATAAGCCTCGTAAAACTGTAAAACGTTTTCTTAATCCAGCAGCATTTTAATTTCAAATTAAATTTGAATACATAAAATTGGTTTTGCGATCAGCTACACTTTGATCAATTCATGATGTGTATACGCTTACTAAGTTCAGACTTGAGATTAAAGTAGATGCAGACTGTTCTTATTTTAGCCGCTAAAATGATGTTCTAAAAATATTGTAAATTTTTCATTTGCATTAACATACCATATGTCATATAACTATTTAAAATAATTACTTCTAAACAAAATCAAATGTGGCAAGTGAAACTTTGTGTTAAAACTTAAACAGATTTATATCTCAGGAATAGATGGAAAATAATGCAATTACTGTCTTCTTATTAACAACTTATTTCATGAGATCTGCCATTTGTAGTGAAATCACATTTTGACAAGGCGCATAATTTCATGCAATAAAAACTTTGAACGCCCGGAGAATGCAGATAGTTCAAAAATAAAGCTGGCGGAAAATGCAGATAGTCCAATTTTGTTTTACGCGGAGATTGCAGATATGCCAATTTTGTTTTTGGCGGAGATTGCAGATAGTCCGATTTTGCGCGGAGCCATCGATATACTTAATCATAAAAGCCCCAAAAAGAAAAAAAGCACACGAGTTTGTATTTATTATCAAACAAAGACACACATGCGTGCATTAAATACATACTCACAACTTTCAACAATTTAACCAACCAGCTAAACCATCTTAAAAACGAACTCAAAATTCGCTCACGTGCGCAAAAAAAATGAGATCAAAAATAGCATCTTATGTAAAAGTAAGTTGGGAGTGACGCTTCGTATCGTGCATCGTTAAATATGGTCAATGCGTCGTTAAAGATACATCGAAACACGCTTTCTAAAACAATGCATCGAAAAACCTTCATCACTAAACAATTCATTGAAAGAATAAAAATAAAATATAAAAAACTCTATGAAGGTGTTTTATATTTTGAATCTAAAACTTTATATGATCATTGTTATTTGCTATTGTACTATAAAATAATGTGAGGAGGGAAAATGATAAAATTGTAAACATTATCTTTAAGTTTTACCCGACTCAAGCTTATAACATTCGAACGAAGAAAAGAGTGAATCAACCAAGAAAAGACCTACACACAGAGAATTATTGAATTTGTCATATGAGTAAACGATATAGCGAAAAGAAAAGTAAAAAAAAAAAATAACAACCAAGAAAAGATGTACACACGGAAACTTAATCAGCCTGTCATATAAATAAATGATGAATAAGTAGCAAAACCGTAAACAACCGAAAACTTTAATAAGCTCAAAAAAAGAATAGAGAATTGGTGAGGGGGTAAGGCAGAGCTTAGAGGAAGAAGAGAAAAAAGATTTAAAGAGACTTATAGAGAATTTTAAGAGAAAAGAGATTTAAAGAGATTTAAAGAGAATTTTATGAGAAGTATTTATGAAGATTTTAAAGAGAAACTTATAGAAAAATTGATAAGAAAAGATATTTGAGTAACTCTAAATAAGCGTTATTGATTTATTGATATTTGCAGGAGTTAATGATAAAAGAATATATATCGATGACAATATTTGAGAATATTTATTAAGAAAAATAAGTAAGAGAAGAAGAACCAGTAGTAAGTATTTTTGTTTGCATTTCTATTATTAATATTATTGTTGTTATTACTATATGCGTTAAATATTGTTATTGAAAAGTTTGATGCTTTAACCGCGCACCTTACCATAGCCGCGCGGTAATATATCACCTGAGGGACTGAACGTAGAAAGCATTTAATAAAACCCCCATACCCCCCAATATTGTTCCTAACCTCCATATACCTTTCTACAACCCAAACCTAGCCCTTTCCTAACCAAATACTCCCTAGACCATCAACCTTGTTCCCAACCTCCATATACCTAATCAACACACACCAAACCCTTTTCCCTTACCCTTACCCTTTCCACCAAATATTAAATCAAATAGATAAGAAAATAAATAAATAAAATCTACCGCCCTCACAATAATGACACATAAAATTTACAAAAAAAAAACCAGGAAAATTTCAAACCTTTTTTTGGAAAATTGAATCAAACTATAAAATGAACATCATTCATTTTATTCAACTGTTTTAAGTTTTCTTTTATATAAACAAGTTTTTAAACTTTCGATACTGACAAATTTGCTCTCTTATCACCAAAAATATTTCCAGCTGTGGAAAAGACATGTTTAGAGCTGCAGAAAGCTGCTGGAATTGCTAATGTTCTCCAGACGAAGCGGGTAAGTTTGGGATACTTAACTGATAGCTTCTTCCAGTAACGAAGTACATCCCCATTATCGGCAATCGGTGTTGTTATTAAATAATTTTCTAATTCTGCCTTGATCTCGGTCATAAAGGAGGTTCTTTCTTTCATGCTATCTACCACTTTTCTAAAAGTTTGGACCTTCAAACTTTTGGAAGACCTTCTTACGTATCCAGTTTTTGTGTTTTTCATGTGGCTTTGTTTGTATCTGTGTTTGTGTCATTGTGTCTTGTTATGTTACATCATTGAGGGATTTTGATGTATCGGGTGAGGGGATGTTCTTAAGTTCAGCCTTGCATATTTTGAACACAGTTTCCTCGGGGATATCTTGCTCATATTATACCTTTGCCAAATGTCATGTAATATTAATCCTCTGTAACGAGGATCCAAAATGTTTGCATATGCGTATTCTAAAACCTTAGCTCTGACCTCTTTCATCATGGGATTGGGTGGATATTGACTGCAGTTCGTCTTCCAGATCAAAGAGTTTTGGAATGACATGGATTATTGATACTTCGTTGCATCCACATGCAAGGTTGGAGAGTTCTTCAAATTTTCTCAATAGTTCAATCATTGTCGTCAATGTAGTGCGCAGTCACAGCAAATTACACTGCGTTGGTGGATTTGTTGGTCCACAGTTCATTAAATGTTTTATCAACTGCTAAATGCCTTCATTGCATTCTATAAATCTGGAACTTTAGTACGAGAAATTGTCCTTGAAGAAATTGGCTTATACTGTCTTTTAGAACAAACTTTCACATAGTGTTTAAAGTTATCTTTATCATCTACATCAAAAAGGCAACATGGCACTTGCTACCCGAAGTATCATTGCAGCGATAACTTTACTCTGTTTATCGTCATTCCTAGACCATTGACTTTTGGTGAATACTAGGTTTGTTGGTGTTTTGTCGCCAACAAGCTCTTTCTGAATCGGGTCAGGGCAGTGGCTGCTCATGATGGTTCACCACCAGTACAACAAACAATCTATCTATTGTGAGATGGGAGAATTAAGAAAAAAGTAACGATCAGAAAAGACGTACTCAAGGTGACTCGTCAACCCTTCATGTCGATAAACAATAGAGCGAATAGAATTAAGTTAAAAACAACGACTAAAAAAAGACGTACACACGGAGACTTATTCAACCTGCCATTTAAATAAATGATAAAACGAAAAGAAGAAAAGTTAAAGATAACGACCAGAGAATTTATCATAATTTTTTGACTTTTCAATGAAAATAAATGAAATTTTCAACATTTGTTCATATAATGTGATTGTATACTATAAATTACTCAAATAAAATGATAGCTTGTAACGGAAAGGAGAAATTCAAACTTTATTGAAAACATAATCGTGCAAAAGTTTATAAACAAATGAAAAAAAAATTCATAAAAGAGGTACTATTTCTAATTCCTCCACAATATCACAGCACATTGTTTTGTTGGATGGCCTCTAGACTTTAACATTGCTTAACAACAACAAAGTACAAAGTTGATCAGAACATCTATGGGGATATTTGCCAAACAATCCCAAAGCACCTGGAATAAATCATTTTTATTGGTCGGTTTTTCACCTTTCAATTGACGATTGAAATATTCCTAAAGATGTTCTATTGGATTTAAATCTGTTGGGTTTTTACAAGGTCAGTCTGAAATAAGAATTTCTTTCAAGTTGAAAAAGTTTTGATAGAACTTACACGGTGCTTTAGATCGTTGTCTTGCTGGAAATCCAACCTGCTGAGGCATTTTGTCTTTTCCATGTGGCAGTATAACGTTCTTGATTATATCTAAATATAATTGATGCATCGATTTGCATATACTTAGATATAATCGATGCATCGATTTACTTTCAGTCTTGATTCTATTGATCCACTTCATCGCATCAATTATATCTAAATATAATCGATGTGATGAGGTGGACCATAAGAATCACGACTGAAAGATCCCAAACCATTATTTACCCCACCAGGTTTAACTGTTGGCATTTGATACTTAAGAACAAGTCTTTCATCTTCCAGACGTCTCATGTACTTTATACCATTGCTATCAAACATACAAAAATTTGATTCGTCACTGAATAAGACTTTTGACCATTCTTTTGAAGTTCAATTCATATGATCTTTTTCAAATTTCATTTGGGTTGAGCGATTATTTAATAATATTAATGGTTTCTTGGCAGGACGATGACCAAACAAATTATGCTGACGCAGGCAACATTTTGTAATATCTACTCTGTATTAACAATATATTTATTGCTCAAAATGTTATTTAGTTCGACAGCACTTTTTTTGTGGGGATATTGTCTTTATTTTCTTACCAAAAATCTGTCTTGATGTTCAGTAGTTAACTTTTGGTTTCTATATCTCTTAACTTGCCGCTCAGATATTTTTCTTATAAAGAACATTCTTCTCTACAGCACGTATTATTTTTCTTTTCTCTCGACGATTACTTTGATTTTCCCATTATTTTTTAAATTCAAGTTAAGTTAAATATTATATCCAATAAATTAATTTTAACTTAAATACATTTTTCTTAATGAAATTTTAATTTTCTTAATGGGGTATGGAATTGTTTATAAACTTTTGCACGATTATGTTTTAAATAAAATTTGAATTTTTTCCTTCCATTACAAGTTATCTTTTTTTTTTTTTAACAAATCATACTATGTAATCACATTAAAGGAATAATTATTAAAAATTTCCTTTTTAGTCTAAAGTCAAAAAGTTATAGCGAAAAAACTTGAAAAATTTAGCTGTTTATAAACTTTTGCACGCTACTACCCAAGTAGCAAACAATATTGGCGCGATATTGGCGGAATATTGGGTATGTTGGCCAATATTGGCCAAGATATCCGATATATCGCCAATATTTTTAAACCACATTGCGCAAATATTGACATACAATATTGTTAGCCAATAATGCGCCAATATTTTTGTGTTAATATTGTTGTAATATATATTTGGCCGATAAAGGCGAAAAAATATTGGAAAGTTATTATTTAGCCAATACTGGCTAATATTGACTGACATATTTTTACCCATGCGTATCTTTATCGAATTTCAATAATGGCATTTTAAAGTCAACAAGTTTGTCAAATACATAATGATTAAAAGGGCAAGTTTTACATATGATTAGCATATGATGTAGTAGTTTATTTAGTAATCTTTAGACTTTATTAAATGGCTATAATTTTTAATTTATTTTAAACTTATATAAACGCATATAAAAGAAAAATCATTAACCTTTAACGGAAAGCGTTAAAATACAACGGCCATGTTAACAAAGCAATTTTATTTTAATGCTTTATACAAACGCCAGAGTATAATATGTAGCAACTAGGGTTAGGATTATTGTAATTGTAATGAAAACAATAACAGTAACAATAATTATTGTTATTGTATTAACTTAATTTAAAAAACAATAACAATACTTGTGATTTACAACTATTGTAATTCTGTAATACAATAGCAATAAATGTTGTATTGCAATTAATCTTTATAAAACAATAACAATACTTGAAAAAAAAAGTGTATTGTAATGACCCACTACAATAACAATAAATATTGTATTGTAAATCGTCTTTGTAATACTATAACAATATATTGTTATTGTAATAAAAAAAATTTATTTTATTATCAAAATTTAATAAATGTTTTAATAGTCCAGTTGCCGACTATATACCCTTGTACCCTTGAAATAGGGTACAACTAATATTTAATGATTGATTCTATTTTACTGAAACATAATGGGAGGGGGAAGGGGTGTCAGAATGGTAAATTGGGCAACTCTAAATAGTAAGGCTATCATCAGACAGGCAATATTTGGCGGCCATTTAGAACTTAGAAATACATAACAAGATAGGTGATGCGAAATCTAAATATGATCCGAAGGTGATCAAGATTAATACCGATTGCGTATTATATTACATTTTGAAGATCAACACCGCATTTGCTACTTTTTAATCAACATATGTAAAATAATGTTTTTACCCTATTTATACAATTTTAATCGGTTAAAAAGAGAGAACTTGATTTTTTAATGATCATCATAAATGTGCTATATATGGCACACTCATGGTAATTTGTCACCACAACCACGCATAATTATAGGATCGGCATGTCTAAGTTACAAAAATAATTTTAACTTAAATTTCTTCTAAACAAAATATGTAAAAAATAAAATTTGCAATATATTTCAAATCCGTAAATAAAAAATAGCAAAAATAATAGCAAGTTCGTCAGAGATGAATATTTAAAACGTTAAAATACGTTAGCTTTTCTACTTTAATGTAAAGTAATACACTACAATAGTTATTGTAATTGTTTTCATCAAAACAATACAATAGTTATTGTAATTTTATTTCATTAAAACAATACAATACAATAGTTCTCGAATTTTATTGTATTGTTAGAAAAAAAACAATACAATACTTATTGTAATTGTTTTTCATCACAGCAATACAATACCAAAATAAAATTTTTTATTGTTTCTGTAATATTACAATACAATATTATTGTATTGTAATGTGTAATTGTATTTAATTTTTACAATTACAATTACAATAGTCCTAACCCTAGTAGCAACATCCTATTACGTTTGCAGACATCATTATGAGTTTTTTAATTTTAATAAAAACCCCGATTTTAAATGGAAATTTAAGA
Source organism: Hydra viridissima (assembly GCF_058129835.1). NCBI lineage: Eukaryota > Metazoa > Cnidaria > Hydrozoa > Anthoathecata > Hydridae > Hydra > Hydra viridissima. The sequence goes on from NW_028324303.1 coordinate 6,609,629, forward strand.
TATATTAAGCAAAGAAAGAGAAGTGCTTATGATTCAGTTATACAATTTGTCACGTTATATATATATATATATATATATATATATATAGGCGCTACTCGACTTTCTTAGGGGGGGGGGGGGGAGAAAGTCGAGTAGCGCCTATACATATATTTGAATTTTAACTTTTAATGTTGTAGCTGTTATATGTAACTTTTAATAATATAGATCAATATCTTTATTATGTCACAATCAAAGCAAGAACTTATTAATAAGAAGTTTGTGGTAGTTGCATATGAAACAGAAGGGAGTAAATCTAAAGGCTGCTCTATGGATGTTATATGTTCTAGTTGGCTATTAAGCAACACAGAAGCATTTTATCCACATCATTTAAAGTCTGTGGCAAAATGCACAAATGCTGTTATTAACTTTGTTGTACCAAGTAGCAATTGGGGGAAATATGCAGTTCGTATACTTGGAGGATCAAGTATATTTAAGCAGATTATTTTCATAATTTTGTTATTGCTTTTTTTAAATACGAATAAATTATGTATGTACATTTTATAATATTTTTTTATGTTGTTTATATTTCTTTAAATTATTCTAGATGATTTTAATGTTGCCTCATCAATGATGGATAAACTATTGTATACCTCAAGTGTAGATATCAGTGATATTGAGGCAAATTCAGCACGAAAAAAAATTAAAATTGATAAATCAGTTGTTTGTGGTGCTGGGGTATGTGATGATGACAGTGATGAAGGAAGTTCTTTAGCTTCATTGTCACCAAAACAACCTGTTACAATAAATAAAATAAATTTACAAGCTAAATCAAAACTAAAATTAATCAAAAAACCTGTTTTAGTTGATAATGTCCACAATAGTTATCCTATCAGCTCAAATTTATTTTCACAAGTCATCCTTAAGTGCAACAACTTTATTGCCTAATATTAGACATCCACAAACAAGCTCAAATCAATCAAAGGTGTCAAATTTAGAATATGGAGAAAGCGAAAATCAATCCTATTTATTGGAAGACAGAAGATTTTTAAGTAATTGTATTTAAAAAATTGTTTAAACTTATGTATTTTTCTTTTAGTGTTATGAGAGTAATTTTTGGTAAAGTTCTTAACAATTATTATTTATTTAAAGCATTTGAAAAAAAGTGTTTGGATATGTTTGTTTCTATCCAATATGACGAATCTAAACACAAGTTGCGTCAATTAGTAACACAAGTTTTGAAACACAAGTTGCGTCAATTAGTAACAATTCTTCAATTGGAGTGACAGTTAAGCCTGATATAAATCGGTGCAATCAGTTACCACTACTAACAGATGATGACCTTGTTTTGCTGGAGGAAACTCTCTGCAACAAAGGCATGTTGGAGTCACTGGTAAAATTATTGCATTTTTTTCATCAAGTCTTGAATTTAAATAACATAAAGTTTGAAGTAATAATAGTAAAACATCTGATATAGCATATTTAGATTTTAAATACGGTTTATTTTTAAAAAAAGTAGAAAAATAAATAAATCTAACTTATCACTGCTATATATATATATAAATATATATATATATATATATATATATATATATATATATATATATATATATATATATATATATATATATATATATATATATATATATATTATAACAGTAAAAGGTTTAACAGGTTTTTTCGATCTAATTATAAATTTTTCTTAATGAATATAATAGACAAATCGTTTGGCTTCTGTTGGTGGCATTAGTTGCAATCAAATGACAAAAGATGTTATGAGTTGTTTATTTTCAAAGTCTCTCAGTTTATTATATTCAGGACAAGGTCGAAAAGGAAAGAAATCTTTTGTAAAACTGAAATGTTATGGAGCTGTAATAGGTTATTGAAGTTTTTCTTTTTTTATTTATATATTATCTATTATATCTTGGTTGTGGAGTGTATTATAATTAGCTTGATTCTAAATAATGTAAAATCTTGATTCTAAATGATGTTAATCTCTATTTTGTATTAGAATGTACTTAAAATTAAACTTTAAAAGAAATTTTATGTTGACATGTTTTTGGCTTTGATAATGCAATAAAAAACTTTATGCTTGTTTGTAGTTGCTGTTATGAAACAGTTTCCTGATTCGATGGAAGCCAAAATCAAAATGAAAATTAGCAGTTTTCTAGTGCAAGCTGTAGATCGAGATGGAGGCAGAAAAAAACGCAATGTGTTGGATACTCAACAGCCTAATGAAATTTAAGAAATGATACAAAATTATTTGTTTACTGTTTATTTGTCTTTCAGATTTTTTCTTCCTCTTACAAGCTATTTTAGAAACAGTATCAAAATTTTTAATATAATAATTGCGTCATATAAAAATTATTATTAAAATTTTATTGCATAATTTCTATGCTTTTTTAACTAAAAATAAAAAAGTTACTTTTATTATTAAAAAACTTTTACAAGTTTTTTAATAATAATTTTATATATATATATATATATGTGTGTATATATATATATATATATATATATATATATATATATATATATATATATATATATATATATATATATATATATATATATATGTATATATGTATATACAATATACACATATACATACAACCCTTCAAATTAGAAAAACTAAGGTTGGCAATAACTGCTGATTCTTGCTTTTTCTAATTTGAAGTTCATAATTTGCCTGTTTTAGGTTGGTGTCAGATCAGCTAAAACAGTTTTTAATAAAAGTTTAATTTTTTTATATTTCTTTATAAATAATTAAGAGAGAAAAAGTTTTGTTGTTATTGTTAATGTTTTGCAATATTCATGCATTGGTGAAGGAGGGGAGGGGGTCTTAATTTTGTAATAAATACTGTGTATGTACGCAGAGGGGGTAGTTAAAAGCATTCAAGAGCGTGCAAAGGGGGTGTCCTAAATAAGTGGTTTTACTGTGTATGTATTATATGGATGGCCCCTAATCTAAGTTACATTATGAAATTTTTCTATTTTTTTAATGTTTAGATAATGTTTAAACAAAAAAAAACCAATCGATATGCAGCTCGATCAAACTTTATCAGAAGAAATTTTAAGAAGCATTTAGAAGAATTAGAAACTCCAAATAGTAGCTTGCAAATAAAATTGCAAGACTTACAACAAAATGAAAGTTTATCTTGCACTAGCAGCATTGAGAGTAAGCATACATAGTATATTTGCTAATTCTCACATTAACAGTGAAAAGTTATTTTAGTATAATATATAACGATTTTTATATTTTATATATCAAATTATTTAGAATATTTGGTAGACGAGAGCGAAGTTACAGATTTTGAAATTGTAGATGATCGATGTAAAAACGAAGCGATTGGTTTTGAGGGAGATACAAATAATGTTAAATTTACTAATGGTTCTTTCTCTCAATTGAGTTCATCTGATGAGAATGATGGCAATGACTATTACCCATCTTGTTCGAGTGAAGGTGATGCAAACGAGCATAATAAAAGTTTACAGGATTTGCTTGCAACTTGGTCTGTAAAACATAACATAAGACATACTGCTTTATCTGATTTATTAGTAATATTAGGTTGATATCATTCCTTACCAAAAGATGCAAGAACTGTTTTAAAAACTAAGAAGCTTGCTGATATAATCCCAATGTATGATATCCACAACAATTGCGGTGAATATGTTTATTTAGGACTTGAAAAACAATTAATAAAATTATTGGAAAGTACAAATAAAGTAACAACTTGTGGAGACTGTTGTTTGAAACTTCAGTTTAGCATTGATGGATTGCCACTATTTAAAAGTTCCGCAAAGCAATTTTGGCCAATACTTTGTTTAGTAAATTATGATGGAACTCTATAAACCTTTTGTAGTTAGTTTGTTTTGTGGAAATAGTAAACCAATAACAGCGGAAGTTTTTTTATCTGATTTCGTTGCGGAGGTTAAAAAACTTAAGGATCATGGATTTGTAGCAGCAGGTTCCTTTTTTACCATAGCTGTGAATGCTTTTATATGTGATGCACCTGCTCGGGCATTTGTTAAAGGTATAACAAGCCACAATGGCTATTATGGATGCGAAAGGTGTAATAATATTGGACATGTTTCTCAATTTCCTTTGGAATATATGCATCTTGTATGCCTTGGTGCGACTCAAAAATTATTATTGTATTGGCTTCGTGGCTCACGAAATGTTAAAATAAGCGTAGGAAATGCTGATACTATATCTAATAATATGATTAGCTTGGTAAATTGTATTCCTTGTGAGTTTTCCAGAAAACCAAGGTCTCTCAAAGAAATAAGTCGATGGAAAGCCACTGAATTTAGACTTTTTTTATGTTATGTTGGTCCGGTTGTTTTAAGAAACCACTTACCATCGAATATATACCATCATTTTATGCTTTTAAATGTTGCTATTTCAATACTAGCAAATCCAGATACTTCTAATAATTATTGTAATTATGCTGAAAAACTGTTAAAAATATTTGTAAATGAACTCTCAAGTTTGTATGGTCATAGTTCATTAAGTTACACTATGCATAGTCTTATTCATATATGTGATGATGTTAGGCTTTTTGGTGCTCTTGATAATTTTAGTGCATTCCCATTTGAAAACATGCTTGATTCACTGAAAAAAATGGTAAGAACTGGCCGATTTCCACTCAGACAATTGTGTCTGAGTGGAAATCGGCCAGTTCTTGGCGTTTATCTGAGCAAAGTTTTGTTTTTTCAGATGAACCGCCATCCTTAAAATCTTCATTGTGTAAAACTCACCACCAAGGTCCAACCCTTACCTTTACAGGAATACAGTATAAACAACTTAATTTTGCTGGTTGTTTTTTTTCCATTGAGAAAGCAAACAGATGTGCTATACTAAATGATGGAAAAGTTATCGTAATTTGCAATATTATTGACTCAGAGCATGATGGAATAATTATCATTTGTCGCATTTTTAAAATAAAGAAAAATTTTTACAGCTATCCATGTGAGTCATCAAAACTTAATGTTTTCAAAGTTGATCAGTTGTCAGAACAATATTCATATTTTCCGTTATCGTCAATCTTTAAAAAATGCTTATTCCTGCAGAGAAAAAATTATTTTATAGCTTTTCCTTTTCTTCATTGTTTAAAGTTTATATAAGATTTTTTTAACATTTATATATAAAGATTTTGTTGTAATTTATTTAAAAACATAATACATTATTATGCTTTAAGATGACTTATTAACTAATTTGTCTACAAATAAGTAGTTTTCATATATTTGATATACTTTTATACCTTATGTATTTTGTACATAACTTGATGAAATATATATAAAATACAAAAAAATGAATATAAGAACTAAGTATATATTATAATATAAATTACTATGTATTACAATATAACATATAAGTTAGTAAAAATAGCATAACAGCAAATATATATTAATTGTAATATCTAATTATAATATACTATATTATAATTATATATATCACAATATATTATAATACGATTATAATTATATATTAATATATTATTTATGATATATCAACAAGTTAATGCTTATATATTAGTATTAATTATAATTAATTTGTTGATTAAAATTATGGCACTATATATATAGTGTCATATTTATATATTTAATTTATATCACACTATTGTGTCATATTTAATATATTGATTCAATTTTGAGATTTTGTATTTTCCATTTTAACATTATTAACCAACAAATTAATTATAACTAATACTAATATATTAGCTGTTGTTCTATTTTTACGAATTAAAACTATAAATAGTGCCATTATTAAATATTTCTACAAATCAAATCAGTTTTTTTGGCAGTATGGTCTGATATGTTATCCGAATGTTTTTGCAATATTTGTCACGATATTGGACCAATATATAAATATAATATTAGGTAAATATTGCTAAATGTAAACATTTTATATTGGTCCAATATTGTTGCCAATATTGCGCCAACATTGCTAACAATATTGCGCCAATATTGTTTGCTACTTGGGTATATATATAAACTAACTTTTATTTAGACAGAAACAAATGGGTTACTATGTGCTTTTTATGACAAATGAAATAATATATGAAATATGAAAAACGAAAACATGAAATATTTTGCCGTATTTTGCAAGATAATTATAAATTTGTATAACTTTTTAAAAGGTTTGGCTTTATCAAATGATTTACAAAAAAGCCCATTAGAAAATACACCTATTAAAAAGATAATGCAGCCAACCGCATCACTGTTAATCACATCTATACGGCATTCAAACCAGCTCTTACTTTGGTAACATAATATCGATGGGGTCCATCACGGATGGAAAAGTATGCAGTGTAGGCATCTACGGAGAATGCTGCTGTTAATAAACGCTCAATTTCTATTGCATCTTTTTAGAATTCACATAAGCGTCAGTAATCTCATAAGAGGAAAAAAAATTTAATCGTTGCACCGTAAATAATATATATATATATAATTTTTGGGACAGTGAAAGAGGCATCATACGCGGATTGAATTTTATTGTTCTTTATGGAACATTTTTTACTAATTTGATTTGAAATACTTACCAGGTGGCTTTTGTTGTTACTATTTTCGTTAAATAACCTTGTAAGCCTAGATAGGCCTAGTAAGACCTATCAATTTTGACAATAAATCATCAAAAATGGAAGTTAAAATAACTTTATAAATCTACTGTACCAGGAAGTAAAGATGTTTTTAAAAGTTGCTTCACTTCTGGATCAAACGGCTTCTTTGTAATTGAATTTTTTTTCGCTATAACTACTAATAAGTGGATCTGAGGAACAAAGCTTTCTTAACAATCTATCTTAGTTTTTGTTCGTGAACACTTGCGTAAAAAATGTTCTCGAAACTTCTTAAAATCCTTGTTAAGAGACTCTTAAGCTTTTTCAGTAAGCACTCCAATTTGTAAAAAAAAAAAATCATTGTAACACTTCATGCCCATCTATGAAAATACGATGTAAACTTGGTGGCTTATATTACCATGAATACAATTCTATATATTTATTTGCAACATCTCCATAGTACATTTTGAAAGCATCAGGATCAATTTGCAATCTTGAAGGCAATTTTTTTAACTCAATATGAATGATCTTTATCAATTGTAAATCAAATCTTGTAATGCTAGAAAACCTCTCCAAGTATTTCCACCAATAAATGTACCGGAACCACCAGACTTTGGTACATCAATAACAAGTCCAAGTGGTTCTTTCATTTTTTTTTTTTTTTTTTTTTTTGCTTTTTAAATGAGGCAGAATCTTTGTCCTCTTTTGATCTTTGCTTGATATTCGCCTATATCAAGTTCAATAATGTGATAAAACTTGATGTTTTGAATGAAGCATTTTTTGCTGCATTTTTGACATTCATTGATGTAACTATGAACATAAATTTAATGATTAATAATTAAAATTATATTCATCTAGGATGTCATTCTGTTCTTTTTCCTTAAAAACTTCGTTTGTTTCCTTCTTAAAACTAAACCGTACAGGCTGAAAGTACTTAGCGAAAGATGGTTTTAGATTGAGCAAAACAACATGCTTCTCTGACCCTTCAAATCCAGATAACTCCGAAGAAATAATGCAGGTACGAAATAAACTCTCTTTTGACATAAATTCCTTGGTAAATTTTAATTAGATGACTGCTTGTAATTTTATGGCCCAATCTAAATTTTTTATGTTAGGTTTCTGAAGTAACCAGTCCTTCTGCAAAAAAACTAGACGAGGAACAGTATGGTAAATATAAATTTTGAAGATTAACAGAAGCTGAGTTATCACACTTTAGCTGATTCTAATATTAACAGAAGCTGAGTAATCACACTTTAGCTGATTCTAATATTTGGCAAACACTGTCCTTTTGCTTCTCGAACAGAATTGTAAAGAGAATATAGTTTACACCTTGCTTCAT